>NC_092749.1:69671896-69679396 GCF_047496795.1 Chiloscyllium punctatum
GAACACGAGGGAGAGAGAGAGAGAGAGAACACGAGGGAGAGAGAGACAGAGACAGAGACAGAGAGAGAGAAAACACACGAGAGAGAGAGAACACGAGGAACAGAGAGGGAGAGAGAGAGAGAGAACACGAGAGAGAGAGAGAGAGAGAGAAAACACACGAGAGAGAGAGAACACGAGGGAGAGAGAGAACACGGTGGAGAGAGAGAACACGAGAGAGAGAGAACACGAGAGAGAGAGAGAACACGAGAGAGAGAGAGAGAACACGAGAGAGAGAGAGAAAAAACACACGAGAGAGAGAGGGAACACGAGGAAGAGAGAGAGAACACGAGGGAGAGAGAGAGAACACGAGGGAGAGAGAGAGAGAACACGAGAGAGAGAGAGAGAGAGAGAGAGAGAGAGAGAGCGAGAACACGTGAGAGAGAACATGAGAGACAGAGAGAACACTAGAGAGAGAGAACACGAGAGAGAGAGAGAGAGAGAGAACACGAGAGAGAGAACACGAGAGAGAGAGAGAGAGAGAACACGAGAGAGAGAACACGAGGGAGAGAGAGAGAGAGTGAGAACACGAGGGAGAGAGAACATGAGGCAGAGAGAGAGAACATGAGAGAGATAGAGAGCGAGAGGGAGAGAGAGCAAGAGAGAGCGAGAGAACACGAGTGAGCGAGAGAACGCGAGCGAGTGAGAGAGTGCGTGAGAGAGAGCACGCGCGAGAGACAGAGAGAGCGAACACGAGCGAGAGAGAGCGCGAGAGAGAGAGCGAACATGAGCAAGGGAGAGGGAGAGCGCGAGAGAACACGAACAGGAGCGAATCAGAACAAATGAGAGAGAGAAAACACGAGCAAGAGAGAGAGAACACGAGCGAGAAAACACGAGAGAGCAAGAGCACGAGAGAGAGAACACGAGCGAGAGAGAGAGAACACGGCGAGCAAGCGAGAGCGAACACGAGCGAGAGAGAGAGTGCGCGAGAGAGAGCGAGATAGAAAACACGAGCGAGAGAGAGAGAAATATCACGAACGAGAGAGAGAACATAAGCGAGACAGATAACATGAGCGAGAGAGACAGAGAGAGTGAACACACGAGAGAGTGCGAACACACGAGAGAGTGCGAACACACGAGAGAGAGAGAACAAAAGGGAGAGAGAGAGAGAGAACATGAGCAAGAGAGAGAGAAAACGAGGGAGAGAGAACACGAGGGAGAGAGAGAGAACACGAGGGAGAGAGAGAGAGAGAGAGAGAACATGAGCAAGAGAGAGAGAAAACGAGGGAGAGAGAACACGAGGGAGAGAGACAGAGAGAACTCGAGGGAGAGAGAGACAGAGAGAGAGAGAGACAGAGAGAGAGAGAGACAGAGAGAGAGAGAGAAAACACACGAGAGAGAAAACAAACGAGAGAGAAAACACACAAGAGAGAGAACACGAGGGAGAGAGATAGAGAACACGAGGGAGAGAGAGAGAGAACACGAGGGAGAGAACACGAGGGAGAGGGAGAACACGAGGGAGAGAGAGAGAACACGAGGGAGAGAGAGAGACAACACGAGAGAGAGAGAGAGAGAGAGAGAAAGAGAGAGAAAACACACAAGGGAGGACACACGAGAGAAAGAACACGAGAGTGAGAACACGAAAGATAGAATGAGAACACGAGCGAGAGTGAAAGTGCGATAGAGAGTGAGGGAGAGAATACGAGCGAGAGACAGATAACATGAGCAAGAGACAGAGACAAGTCACGAGAGAGAGCCAACGCACGAGAGAGGGAGAACACACGAGAGAGAGAGAATGAGAATACAAGAGAGAGAGAGAGAACACAAGGGAGAGAGAGAGAGAACACGAGGGAGAGCGAGAGAGAAAGAAAGAGAGAGAACACGAGAGAGAGAGCAAGAACACGAGAGAGAGAGACAGAGAGAGAGCGAGAACAGGGGAAAGAGAGAAAACATGAGGGAGAGAGAGAACACGAAAGAGAGAGAGAACACGAGAGAGAGAAAACACACGAGAGAGAGAGAGAGAACACGAGAAACAGAGAGAGAACACGAGGGAGAGAGAGAGAACACGAGAGAGAGAGAGCGAGAACACGAGAGAGAGAGAGAACACGAGAGACAGAGAGAACACGAGAGAGAGAGAACACGAGAGAGAGAGAGGGAGAGAACACGAGGGAGAGAACACGAGGGAGAGAGGGAGAGAGAACACGAGGGAGAGAGAGAGAGACAGAGACAGAGAGAGAGAGAAAACATACGAGAGAGAGAGAACACGAGGGAGAGAGAGAGAACACAAGGGAGGGAGAGAGAACACGAGGGAGAGAGAGAGAGAACACAGGGGAGAGAGAGAGAACATGAGGGAGAGAGAGAACACGAGAGAGAGAGAAAACACACGAGAGAGAGAGAACACGAGGGAGGGAGAGAGAACACAAGGGAGGGAGAGAGAACACGAGGGAGAGAGAGAGAGAGAAAACACAGGGGAGAGAGAGAGAACACAGGGGAGAGAGGGAGAGAGAGAGAGAACACGAGGGAGAGAGAGAGAGAAAACACACAAGGGAGAACACACGAGAGAAAGAACACGAGAGAGAGTGAGAACACGAAAGATAGAATGAGAACACGAGCGAGAGAGAGAGTGCGTGAGAGAGTGTGAGGGAGAGAACACGAGCGAGAGACAGATAACATGAGCGAGAGAGAGAGAGACAACTCACAAGAGCGAATGCACGAGAGAGTGAGAACACACGAGAGAGAATGAGAACACGAGAGAGAGAGAGAGAACACGAGGGAGAGAGAACACGAGGGAGAGAGAGAGAGAGAGAGAACACGAGGGAGAGAGAGACAGAGAGAGAGAGAGAAAACACACAAGAGAGAGAACACGAGGGGGAGAGAGAGAACACGAGGGGGAGAGAGAGAACACGAGGGAGAGAGAAAACACACAAGGGAGAACACACGAGAGAAAGAACATGAGAGAGAGTGAGAACATGAAAGATAGAATGAGAACACGAGCGAGAGAGAGAGTGCGCGAGAGAGAGTGAGGGAGAGAACACGAGCGAGAGAGACAGATAACATGAGCGAGAGCGAGAGAGAGACAACTCACGAGAGAGAGCGAACACACGAGAGTGAGAACACATGAGAGAGAGAGAATGAGAACACGAGAGAGAGAGAACACAAGGGAGAGAGAGAACACGAGAAAGAGAGAGAGAGAGAACATGAGAAAGAGAGAGAGAACACGAGGGAGAGAGAACACGAGAGAGAGAGAACACGAGGCAGAGAGAGAGAACGAGAACACGAGAGACAGAGAGAACACAAGGGAGAGAGAGAGAACACGAAAGAGAGAGAAAGAGAGAGAAAGAGAGAGAACACGAGAGAGAGAGAGATAGAACACGAGGGAGAGAACACGAGGGAGAGAACACGAAGGAGAGAACACGAGGGAGAGAACACGAGGGAGATAGAGAACACGAGGGAGAGAGAGACAGATAGAGAGAGAGAGAGAGAGAGAGAAAACACACGCGAGAAAACACACGAGAGAGAGAGAACACGAGAGAGAGACAGAGAACACGAGGGAGAGAGGGAGAGAGAACAAAAGGGTGAGAGAGAGAACATGAGGGAGAGAGAACATGAGGTAGAGAGAGAGAACACGAGAGAGAGAGAGAACACGAGAGAGAGAGAGAGCGAGAGGGAGGGAGAGCAAGAGAGAGCGAGAGAACACGAGCGAGAGAGAGAGCGAGAACACGAGAGAGAGAGAGAACACGAGAGAGAGAGAGAGAATACGAGGGAGAGAACACGAGGGAGGGAACACGAGAGAGAACACGAGGGAGAGAGAACACGAGGGAGAGAGAGCACATGAGAGACAGAGAGAACACTAGTGAGAGAGAACACGAGAGAGAGAACACGAGGGAGAGAGAGAGAGAGAGAACACGAGGGAGAGAGAACATGAGGCAGAGAGAGAGAACACGAGAGAGAGAGAGCGACTGGGAGAGAGAGCAAGAGAGAGCGAGAGAACACGAGCGAGAGAGCGAGCGAGAACACGAGAGAGAGAGAACATGAGGGACAGAGAGAACTCTAGAGAGAGAGAACACGAGAGACAGAGAGAACACGAGAGAGAGCGAACACGAGGGAGAGAGAGAGAGAACACGAGGGAGAGAGAGAGAGGGAACACGAGAAAGAGAGAACACGAGAGAGAGGGAGAGAGAACACGAGGGAGAGAGAACATGAGGCAGAGAGAGAGAACACGAGAGAGAGAGAGAAAACACGAGAGAGAGAGAACACGAGAGAGAGAGAGAGAGAGAACACGAGGGAGAGAGAGAGAGAGAGAGAGAGAGAGAGAGAGAACACGAGGGAGAGAGAGACAGAGAGAGACAGAGACAGAGAGAGAGAGAGAAAGAGAGAAAACACACAAGAGAGAGGGAACACAAGGGAGAGAGAGAGAACACAAGGGAGAGAGGGAGAGAGAACACGAGGGATAGAGAACATGAGGCAGAGAGAGAGAACACGAGAGAGAGAGAGAGAGCAAGAGGGAGAGAGAGCAAGAGAGAGCGAGAGAACACGAGCGAGAGAGAGAGCGAGAACACGAGCGAGAGAGAGAACATGAGAGACAGAGAGAACACGAGAGAGAGAGAGAGAGAGAGAGAGAGAGAGAGAGAGAACACGAGGGAGAGAACACGAGGGAGAGAGAGAGAAAACACGAGGGAGAGAGAGAAAACATGAGGGAGAGAGAGAACACGTAAGAGAGCGAGAGAACACGAGAGAGAGAGAGAGAACACGAGAGAGAGAGAACACGAGAGAGAGAGAGAACACGAGGGAGAGAACACGAGGGAGAGAACACGAGGGAGAGAGAGAGAGAACACGAGGGAGAGAGAGAGAGAGAGAGACAGAGAGTAAACATGAGAGAGAGAGAACACGAGGGAGAGAGAGAACACGAAAGGGAGAGAGAACACGAGAGAGAGAGAGAGAGAGAGAGAACACGAGAGAGAGAGAGAGAGACAGAGAGTAAACATGAGAGAGAGAGAACATGAGGGAGAGAGAGAACACGAAAGAGAGAGAGAACACGAGAGAGAGAGAGAGAGAGAACACGAGAGAGAGAGCGAGAACACGAGAGAGAGAGAGAGAGAGAGCGAGAACACGAGAGAGAGAGAACACAAGGGAGAGAGAGAGAACACAAGGGAGGGAGACAGAACACGAGGGAGAGAGAGAGAGAACACAGGGGAGAGAGAGAACATGAGGGAGAGAGAGAAAACATGAGGGAGACAGAGAACACGAAAGAGAGCGAGAGAACACGAGAGAGAGAGAGAGAGAACACGAGAGAGAGAGAACACGAGAGAGAGAGAGAGAGAGAGAACACGAGGGAGAGAACACGAGGGACAGAACACGAGGGAGAGAACACGAGGGAGAGAACACGAGGGAGAGAACACGAGGGAGATAGAGAGAGAACACGAGGGAGAGAGGGAGAGAGAACTAGAGAGAGAGAGAGAGACAGAGGCAGAGAGAGTAAAAACACACGAGAGAGAGAGAACACGAGGGAGAGAGAGAGAACACGAGGGAGAGAGAGAGAACACGAGGGAGAGAGAGAGAGAGAACACGAGAAAGAGAGAACATGAGAGAGAGAGATAGAGAACACGAGGGAGAGAGAGAGAGAGAGAGAGAGAACACGAGGGAGAGAGAGACAGAGAGAGACAGAGACAGAGAGAAAGAGAGAGAGAGAGAAAACACACAAGAGAGAGGGAACACAAGGGAGAGAGAGAGAACACAAAGGAGAGAGGGAGAGAGGACACGAGGGAGAGAGAACATGAGGCAGAGAGAGAGAACACGAGAGAGAGAGAGAAAACACGAGAGAGAGAGAACACGAGGGAGAGAACACGAGGGAGAGAACACGAGGGAGAGAACACGAGGGAGAGAACACGAGGGAGATAGAGAGAGAACACGAGGGAGAGAGGGAGAGAGAACTAGAGAGAGAGAGAGAGAGACAGAGGCAGAGAGAGTGAAAACACACGAGAGAGAGCGAACACGAGGGAGAGAGAGAGAGAACACGAGGGAGAGAGAGAGAGGGAACACGAGAAAGAGAGAACACGAGAGAGAGGGAGAGAGAACACGAGGGAGAGAGAACATGAGGCAGAGAGAGAGAACACGAGAGAGAGAGAGAAAACACGAGAGAGAGAGAACACGAGAGAGAGAGAGAGAGAGAACACGAGGGAGAGAGAGAGAGAGAGAGAGAGAGAGAGAGAGAGAACACGAGGGAGAGAGAGACAGAGAGAGACAGAGACAGAGAGAGAGAGAGAAAGAGAGAAAACACACAAGAGAGAGGGAACACAAGGGAGAGAGAGAGAACACAAGGGAGAGAGGGAGAGAGAACACGAGGGATAGAGAACATGAGGCAGAGAGAGAGAACACGAGAGAGAGAGAGAGCAAGAGGGAGAGAGAGCAAGAGAGAGCGAGAGAACACGAGCGAGAGAGAGAGCGAGAACACGAGCGAGAGAGAGAACATGAGAGACAGAGAGAACACGAGAGAGAGAGAGAGAGAGAGAGAGAGAGAGAGAGAGAACACGAGGGAGAGAACACGAGGGAGAGAGAGAGAAAACACGAGGGAGAGAGAGAAAACATGAGGGAGAGAGAGAACACGTAAGAGAGCGAGAGAACACGAGAGAGAGAGAGAGAACACGAGAGAGAGAGAACACGAGAGAGAGAGAGAACACGAGGGAGAGAACACGAGGGAGAGAACACGAGGGAGAGAGAGAGAGAACACGAGGGAGAGAGAGAGAGAGAGACAGAGAGTAAACATGAGAGAGAGAGAACACGAGGGAGAGAGAGAACACGAAAGGGAGAGAGAACACGAGAGAGAGAGAGAGAGAGAGAGAACACGAGAGAGAGAGAGAGACAGAGAGTAAACATGAGAGAGAGAGAACATGAGGGAGAGAGAGAACACGAAAGAGAGAGAGAACACGAGAGAGAGAGAGAGAGAGAACACGAGAGAGAGAGCGAGAACACGAGAGAGAGAGAGAGAGAGAGCGAGAACACGAGAGAGAGAGAACACAAGGGAGAGAGAGAGAACACAAGGGAGGGAGACAGAACACGAGGGAGAGAGAGAGAGAACACAGGGGAGAGAGAGAACATGAGGGAGAGAGAGAAAACATGAGGGAGACAGAGAACACGAAAGAGAGCGAGAGAACACGAGAGAGAGAGAGAGAGAGAACACGAGAGAGAGAGAACACGAGAGAGAGAGAGAGAGAGAGAACACGAGGGAGAGAACACGAGGGACAGAACACGAGGGAGAGAACACGAGGGAGAGAACACGAGGGAGAGAACACGAGGGAGATAGAGAGAGAACACGAGGGAGAGAGGGAGAGAGAACTAGAGAGAGAGAGAGAGACAGAGGCAGAGAGAGTAAAAACACACGAGAGAGAGAGAACACGAGGGAGAGAGAGAGAACACGAGGGAGAGAGAGAGAACACGAGGGAGAGAGAGAGAGAGAACACGAGAAAGAGAGAACATGAGAGAGAGAGATAGAGAACACGAGGGAGAGAGAGAGAGAGAGAGAGAGAG
>NC_092749.1:69684396-69739396 GCF_047496795.1 Chiloscyllium punctatum
CACGAGGGAGAGAGAGAGAGAGAACACGAGGGAGAGAGAGAGAGAACACGAGGGAGAGAGAGAGAGAGAGACAGAGAGTAAACATGAGAGAGAGAGAACACGAGGGAGGGAGAGAACACGAAAGAGAGAGAGAACACGAGAGAGAGAGAGAGAACACGAGAGAGAGAGTGAGAACACGAGAGAGAGAGAGAGAGCGAGAACACGAGAGAGAGAGAGAACACGAGAGAGAGAGAGAGAACACGAGGGAGAGAACACGAGGGAGGGAGAGAGAGAGAGAGAACATGAGGGAGAGAGGGAGAGCGAACACGAGGGAGAGAGAGACAGAGAGAGAGAGAGAGACAGAGACAGAGAGAGAGAAAACACATGAGAGAGAGAGAACACGAGGGAGAGAGAGAGAACACAAGGGAGGGAGAGAGAACACGAGGGGGAGAGTGAAAACACACGAGAGAGAGAGAAAACGAGGGAGAGAGGGAGAGAGAACACGAGGGAGAGAGGGAGAGAGAACACGAGGGATAGAGAACATGATGCAGATAGAGAGAACACGAGAGAGAGAGCGAGCGAGCGAGAGTGAGAGAGAGCAAGAGAGAGTGAGAGAACACGAGCGAGAGAGAGAGCGAGAACACGAGCGAGAGAGAGAGAACATGAGAGACAGAGAGAACACTAGAGAGAGAGAGCACGAGAGAGAGAGAGAGAGAACACGAGGGAGAGAACACGAGGGAGAGAGTGAGAGAGAGAGAGAACACGAGGGAGAGAGAGACAGAGAGAGAGAGAGACAGAGACAGAGACAGAGAGAGAGAAAACACATGAGAGAGAGAGAACACGAGGGAGAGAGAGAGAACACAAGGGAGAGAGAGAGAACACGAGGGAGAGAGAGAGAGAACACAGGGGAGAGAGAGAACACGAGGGAGAAAGGGAGAGAGAACACGAGGGAGAGAGGGAGAGAGAACACGAGGGATAGAGAACATGATGCAGAGAGAGAGAATACGAGAGAGAGAGCGAGTGAGAGAGAGCAAGAGAGAGCGAGAGAACACGAGCGAGAGAGAGAGCGAGAACACAAGAGAGAGAGAAAACATGAGAGACAGAGAGAACACTAGAGAGAGAGAACACGAGAGAGAGAAAACATGAGTGAGAGAGAGAACACGAGAGAGAGAGAGAGAGAACACGAGGGAGAGAACACGAGGGAGAGAGAGAGAGAGAGAACACGAGGGAGAGAGAGACAGAGAGAGAGAGAGAGAGAGAGAGAGAGAGAGAGAGAGAGAGAGAGAGAGAGAGAGAGAGAGACAAAGACAGAGAGAGAGAAAACACATGAGAGAGAGAGAACACGAGGGAGAGAGAGAGCGCGAGAGTGAGAGCGAACATGAGCAAGGGAGAGGGAGAGCACGAGAGAACACGAGCAGGAGAGAATCAGAACAAATGAGAGAGAGAAAACACAAGCAAGAGAGAGAGAACACGAGGGAGAGAGAGAGAGAGAACACGAGGGAGAGAGAGACAGAGATAGAGAGACAGAGACAGAGACAGAGAGAGAGAAAACACACGAGAGAGAGAGAGAACATGAGAGAGAGAGAGAGAGAACACGAGAGAGAGAACACGAGGGAGAGAGAGAGACAGAGAACACGAGAGAGAGAGGGTGAGAGAACACGAAGGTGAGAGAGAGAACATGAGGCAGTGAGAGAGAACACGAGAGAGAGGGCGAGAGGGAGAGAGAGCAAGAGAGAGCGAGAGAACACGAGCGAGAGAGAGAGCGAGAACACGAGAGAAAGAGAGAACACGAGGGAGAGAAAGAGAGAGAACACGAGAGAGAGAGAGAGAACATGAGGGAGAGAGAGAACACGAGAGAGAGAAAACACACAAGAGAGAGAGAACACGAGGGAGAGAGAGAGAACATAAGGGAGAGAGAGAGAACACGAGGGAGAGAGAACATGAGGCAGAGAGAGAGAACACGAGAGAGAGAGAGCAAGCAAGAGGGAGAGAGAGCAAGAGAGAGCGAGAGAACACGAGAGAGAGGGCGAGAACACGAGAGAGAGAGAACATGAGAGACAGAGAGAAACTAGAGAGAGAGAACACGAGAGAGAGAGAGAGAGAACACGAGGGAGAGAACACGAGGGACAGAGAGAGAGAACATGAGGGAGAGAGGGAGAGAGAACACGAGGGAGAGAGAGAGAGAACATGAGGGAGAGACGGAGAGAGAACACGAGGGAGAGAGAGACAGAGAAAACACACGAGAGAGAGAGAGAACACGAGGGAGAGAGAGAGAACACAAGGGATAGAGAGAGAACACAAGGGATAGAGAGAGAACACGAGGGAGAGAGAGAGAACACAGGGGAGAGAGAGAAAACATGAGGGAGAGAGAGAACACGAAAGAGAGAAAACACGAGGGAGAGAGAGAGAAAACACGAGAGAGAGAGAGAGAAAACACGAGGAAGAGAGAGAGAACACGAGGGAGAGAGAGAGAACACGAGGGAGAGAGAGAGACAGAGAGAGAGAAAACACACGAGAGAGAGAGAACATGAGGGAGAGAGAGAGAGAACACGAGGGAGAGAGGGAGAGAGAGAGAGCGAGCGAGAGGGAGAGAGAGCAAGAGAGAGCGAGAGAACACGAGCGAGAGAGTGAGAACACGAGAGAGAGAGAGAACACGAGAGACAGAGAGAGAACACGAGGGAGAGAACACGAGGGAGAGAGAGAGAGAGAGAGAGAGAACACGAGGGAGAGAGGGAGAGAGAACACGAGGGAGAGAGAGAGAGAGAGAGAGAACACGAGGGAGAGAGGGAGAGAGAACAAGAGGGAGAGAGAGACAGAGAGACAGAGTGAGAGAGACACAAGAGAAAACACACGAGAGAGAGAGAACACGAGGGAGAGAGAGAGAACACAAGGGAGAAAGAGAGAACACGAGGGAGAGAGAGAAAACATGAGGGAGAGAGAGAACACGAAAGAGAGAGAGAACACGAGAGAGAGAGCGAGAACGCGAGAGACAGAGAGAACACGAGAGACAGAGAGAATACGAGAGAGAGAGAACACGAGAGATAGACAGAGAGAACACGAGGGAGAGAACACAAGGGAGAGAGAGAGAGAGACCACGAGGGAGAGAGAGAGAACACGAGGGAGAGAGAGAAAACATGAGGGAGAGAGAGAACACGAAAGAGAGAGACAACACGAGAGAGAGAGAGCGCGAGAACACGAGAGAGAGAGGGAGAGAGAGAGAGAGAGAGAGAAAACACACGAGAGAGAGAACACAGGGGAGAGAGAGAACACGAGGGAGAGAGAGAAAACATGAGGGAGAGAGAGAACACAAAAGAGAGCGAGAACACGAGAGAGAGAGAGAACACGAGACAGAGAGAACACGAGGGAGAGAGAGAGAACACAGGGGAGAGAGAGAACACGAGGGAGAGAACACGAGGGAGAGAGAGAGAGAGAACACGTGGGAGAGAGGGAGAGAGAACTAGAGAGAGAGAGAGAGAGACAGAGACAGAGAGAGTGAAAACACACGAGAGAGAGAGAACACGAGGGAGAGAGAGAGAACACAAGGGAGGGAGACAGAACACGAGGGAGAGAGAGAGAGCACACAGGGGAGAGAGAGAACACGAGAGAGAGAGAGCGAGAACACGAGAGAAAGAGCGAGAACACGAGAGTGAGAGAGAACACGAGAAACAGAGAGAGCACGCGAGAGAGAGAACACAAGGGAGAGAGAGAGAGAGAACACAAGGGAGAGAGAACACAAGGGAGAGAGAACATGAGGCAGAGAGAGAGAACACGAGAGAGAGAGGGCAAGAGAGAGCGAGAGAACACGAGAGAGAGGGCGAGAACACGAGAGAGAGAGAGAACATGAGAGACAGAGAGAACACTAGAGAGAGAGAACACGAGAGAGAGAGAGAGAGAACACAAGAGAGAGAGAGAGAGAGAGAGAACACGAGGGAGAGAACACGAGGGACAGAGAGAGAGAACATGAGGGAGAGAGGGAGAGAGAACACGAGGGAGAGACAGAGAGAGAACACGAGGGAGAGAGAGACAGAGAGAGACAGAGAGAGAGAGACAGAGAAAACACACGAGAGAGAGAGAGAACACGAGGGGAGAGAGAGAGAACACAAGAGATAGAGAGAGAACACGAGGGAGAGAGAGAGAACACAGGGGGGAGAGAGAAAACATGAGGAGAGAGAGAACACGAAAGAGAGAAAACACGAGAGAGAGCGGGGGAGAGAGAGAACACGAGGAAGAGAGAGAACACGAGGGAGAGAGAGAGAGAGAGAGAGAGAACACGAGGGAGAGAGAGAGAGAGAGAACACGAGGGAGAGAGGGAGAGAGAGGGAGAGATCAAGAGAACACAAGCGAGAGAGAGAGCGAGAACACGAGAGAGAGAGAGAACACGACGGAGAGAACACGAGGGGAGAGAGAGAGAGAGAACACGAGGGAGAGAGGGAGAGAGAACACGAGGGAGAGAGAGAGAGAACACGAGGGAGAGAGAGAACACGAGAGAGAAAACACACGAGAGAGAGAGAGAACACGAGGGAGAGAGAACATGAGGCAGAGAGAGAGAACCCGAGAGAGAGAGCGAGCGAGCGAGAGGGAGAGAGAGCAAGAGAGAGCGAGAGAACATGAGCGAGAGAAAGAACACGAGCGAGCGAGTGAGAGAGGGTGCGCGAGAGATAGCACGCGCGAGAGACAGAGAGAGAGAGAGCGAACACGAGCGAGAGAGTGTGCGGGAGAGAGAGAGCGAACATGAGCAAGGGAGAGGGAGAGCGCGAGAGAACACGAGCAGGAGAGAATCAGAACAAATGAGAGAGAGAGAACACGAGCGAGAAAACACGAGAGCAAGTGCACGGAGAGAGAGAGCACGAGCGAGAGAGAGAACACGAGCGAGAGAGAGATTGCGCGAGAGAGAGCGAGATAGAAAACACGAGCGAGAGAGAGAGAGAACACGAGCGAGAGAGAGAGAGAGAAATATCACGAACGAGAGAGAGAACTTGAGCGAGACAGATAACATGAGCGAGAGAGACAGAGAGCGCGAACACGCGAGAGAGTGAGAACACACGAGAGAGAGAGAACACGAGGGAGAGAGAGAGAACACGAGGGAGAGAGAGAGAACATGAGCAAGAGAGAGAGAACACGAGGGAGAGAGAACACGAGGGAGAGAGAGACAGAGAGAGAGAGTGAGAAAACACACGAGAGAGAAAACACACGAGAGAGAAAACACACGAGAGAGAGAGAGAGAGAACACGAAGGGAGAGAACACAAGGGAGAGAGAGAACACGAGGGAGAGAGAGAGAACACGAGGGAGAGAGAGAGAGAGAGAGCGATAACAAGAGAGAGAGAGAACACGAGAGACAGAGAACACGAGAGAGAGAGAGAACACGAGGGAGAGAACACGAGGGAGAGAAAGAGAGAGAACACGAGGGAGGAGAAAGAGAGAGGACACGAGGGAGAGAGAGAGAACACGAGGGAGAGAGAGAAAACACACGAGAGAGAGAGAACACGAGGGAGAGAGAGAGAACACAAGGGAGGGAGAGAGAAAATGAGGGAGAGAGAGAGAGAACACAGGGGAGAGAGAGAACATGAGGGAGAGAGAGAAAACATGAGGGAGGGAGAGAGAACACGAGGGAGAGAGAGAGAGAACACAGGGGAGAGAGAGACAACGAGGGAGAGAGAGAAAACATGAGGGAGGGAGAGAGAACACGAGGGAGAGAGAGAGAGAGAACACAGGGGAGAGAGAGAACACGAGGGAGAGAGAGAAAACATGAGGGAGAGAGAGAACATGAAAGAGAGAGAGAACACGAGAGAGAGCGAGCGAGAACACGAGAGAGAGAGAGAACATGAGAGACAGAGAGAACACGAGAGAGAGAGGACACGAGAGAGATAGAGAGAGAGAGAGAGAGAGAGAACACGAGGGAGAGAACACGAGGGAGAGAGAGAGAGAGAACACGAGGGGAGAGGGAGAGAGAACACGAGGGAGAGAACACGAGGGAGAGAGAACACGAGGGAGAGAGAGAGAGAACACGAGGGAGAGAGAGACAGAGACAGAGACAGAGAGAGAAAACACACGAGAAAGAGAGAACACGAGGGAGAGAGATAGAAACACGAGGGAGGGAGAGAGAACACGAGGGAGAGAGAGAGAACACAGGGGAGAGAGAGAACACGAGGGAGAGAGAGAGAACGCGAGGGAGAGAGAGAGAGAACACAGGGGAGAGAGAGAACACGAGGGAGAGAGAGAAAACATGAGGGAGAGAGAGAACACGAAAGAGAGCGAGAACACGAGAGAGAGAGCGAGAACACGAGAGAGAGAGAACACGAGAGAGAGAGAACACGAGAGAGAGAGAACACGAGAGAGAGACAGAGAGAGAGAACACGAGGGAGAGAACACGAGGGAGAGAGAGAGAGAACACGAGGGAGAGAGGGAGAGAGAACTAGAGAGAGAGAGAGAGAGAGAGACAGAGAGAGTGAAAACACACGAGAGAGAGAACACGAGGGAGAGAGAGAACACGAAAGAGAGCGAGAACACGAGAGAGAGAGAGAACACGAGGGAGATAGAGAGAGAACATGAGGGAGAGAGAGACAGAGAGAGAGAGACAGAGACTGAGACAGAGAGAAGAGAAAATACACGAGAGAGAGAGAACACGAGGGAGAGAGAGAACACAAGGGAGAAAGAGAGAATACGAGTGAGAGAGAGAAAACACGAGGGAGAAAGAGAAAACATGAGGGAGAGAGAGAACACGAAAGAGAGAGAGAGAACACAAGAGAGAGAGCGAGAACATGAGAGAGAGAGAGAACACGAGAGACAGAGAGAACACGAGAGACAGACAGAACACGAGAGAGAGAACACGAGGGAGAGAGAGAGAGAACACGAGGGAGAGAGAGACAGAGACAGAGAGACAGAGACAGAGACAGAGAGAGAAAACACACGAGAGAGAGAGAACACGAGGGAGAGAGAGAGAACAGAAGGGAGGGGGACAGAACACGAGGGAGAGAGAGAGAACACGAGGGAGAAAGAGAGAACACAAGGGAGAGAGAGAGAACATGAGGGAGAGAGAGAACACGAAAGAGAAAGAGAACACGAAAGAGAGAGAGAACACGAGAGAGAGAGAGAGAGAGAGAACACGAGGAAGAGAGAGAGAACACGAGGGAGAGAGAGAGTGAAAACGAGAGAGAGAGAGCGAGAACACGAGAGAGGAAGAGAACACGAGGGAGAGAGGGAGAGAACACGAGGGAGAGAGAGAGAACACAAGCGAGGGAGAGAGAACACGAGGGAGAGAGAGAGAGAACAAAGTGGAGAGAGAGAACTCGAGGGAGAGAGAGAAAACATGAGGGAGAGAGAGAACATGAAAGAGAGCGAGAACACGAGAGAGAGAGAGCGAGAACACGAGAGAGAGAGAGCGAGAACACGAGAGAGAGAGAGCGAGAACACGAGAGAGAGAGAGAGACAACACGAGAGACAGAGAGAACACGAGAGAGAGAACATGAGAGAGAGAGAACACGAGGGAGAGAGAGACAGAAAGAGAGAGACAGAGACAGAGAGAGAGAAAACACACGAGAGAGAGAGAACACGAGGGAGAGAGAGAGAGAACACAGGGGAGAGAGAGAGAGAACACGAGGGAGAGAGTGAAAACACACAAGAGAGAGAGAACACGAGGGAGAGAGAGAGAGAGAGAGAGAGCGAGAACACGAGGGAGAGAGGGAGAGAGAACACGAGGGAGAGAGGGAGAGAGAACACGAGGGATAGAGAACATGAGGCAGAGAGAGAGAACACGAGGGAGAGAGAGAGAGAACACGAGAGAGAGAGAGAGAGAACACGAGAGAAAGAGAGAGAGTGACAAAACACACAACGGAGAACACACGAGAGAAAGAACACGAGAGATAGTGAGAACACGAAAGATAGAATGAGAACACGAGCGAGAGAGAGAGTGCGCGAGAGAGAGTGAGGGAGAGAACATGAGCGAGAGACAGATAACATGAGTGAGAGAGAGAGAGAGCCAACTCACGACAGAGAGCGAACGCACGAGAAAGTGAGAACACACGAGAGAGAGACAATGAGAACACGAGAGAGAGAGAACACAAGGGAGAGAGAGAACACAAGGGAGAGAGAGAGAGAACACGAGAAAGAGAGAGAGAACAGGAGGGAGAGAGAGAGAGAGAGAACACGAGAGAGAGAGAACACGAGGGAGAGAGAGACAGAGAGAGAGAGAGAGAGTGAAAACACACGAGAGAGAGAGAGAGAACACGTGAGAGAGAGAACACGATAGAGAGAGAACACACCAGAGAGAGAGAACACGAGAGAGAGAACACGAGAGAGAGAGAACACGAGAGAGAGAGAACACGAGGGAGCGAGAGAGAACACAAGGGAGAGAGAGAACGCAAGGGAGAGAGAGAGAACGCGAGGGAGAGAGAGAGAACGCGAGGGAGAGAACACGAGCGAGCGAGAGAGTGCTCGAGAGACAGCGCGTGCGAAAGAGAGAGAGGGCGAACATGAGCGAGAGAGAGAGCGCGAGAGAGAGAGTGAACATGAGCACGGGAGAGGGAGAGCGCGAGAGAACACGAGCAGGAGAGAATCAGAACAAACGAGAGAGAGAAAACATGAGCAAGAGAGAGAGAACACGAGAGAGAGAGAACACGAGCGAGAAAACACGAGAGAGCAAGAGCCCGAGAGAGAGAACACGAGCGAGCGAGCGAGAGCGAACACAAGCGAGAGAGAGAGTGCGCGAGAGAGAGCGAAATAGAAAACACGAGCGAGAGAGAGAGAGAGAGAGAGAGAGAGAGAGAGAGTGAGAGAGAGAACACGAGCGAGAGAGAGAGAACATGAGCAAGAGAGAGAGAACACGAGCGAGAAAACACGAGAGAGCAAGAGCACGAGAGAGAGAACACGAGCGAGAGAGAGAGAACACGAGCGAGCAAGCGAGAGCGAACACGAGCGAGAGAGAGAGTGCGCGAGAGAGAACGAGATAGAAAACACGAGCGAGAGAGAGAGAGAGAGAACACGAGCGAGAGAGAGAGAGAAAGAGAGAGAGAGAGAAAAATCATGAACGAGAGAGAGAACATGACCGAGACAGATAACATGAGCGAGAGAGACAGAGAGAGCGAACACGCGAGAGAGTGAGAACACACGAGAGAGAGAGAACAGAGGGAGAGAGAGAGAGAAAACACGAGGGAGAGAGAACACGAGGGAGAGAGAGAGAGAGAGAACACGAGGGAGAGAGAGACAGAGAGAGAGAGAAAACACACGAGAGAGAAAACACACGAGAGAGAGAACACGAGGGAGAGAGATAGAGAACACGAGGGAGAAAGAGAGAGAACACGAGGGAGAGAACACAAGGGAGAGAGAGAACACGAGGGAGAGAGAGAGAGAACACGAGAGAGAGAGAGAGAGAAAACACACAAGGGAGAACACACGAGAGAAAGAACACGAGAGAGTGTGAGAACACGAAAGATAGAACGAGAACACGAGCGAGAGAGAGAGTGCACGAGAGAGAGTGAGGGAGAGAACATGAGCGAGAGAGAGAGAGAGACAACTCATGAGAGAGCGAACGCACGAGAGAGTGAGAACACACGAGAGAGAGAGAATGAGAATACGAGAGAGAGAGAACACAAGGGAGAGAGAGAGAATACGAGGGAGACAGAGAGAGAAAGAGAGAGAACACGAGAGAGAGAGCAAGAACACGAGAGAGAGAGACAGAGAGAGAGCGAGAACACGAGAGAGAGCGAGAACACGAGAGGGAGAGAACACGAAGGAGAGAACACGAGGGAGAGAACACGAGGGAGAGAACACGAGGGAGAGAGAGAGAGAGAGAGAGAACACGAGGGAGAGAGAGACAGAGAGAGACAGAGACAGAGAGAGAGAAAACACACGAGAGAGGGAACACGAGGGAGAGAGAGAGAACACAAGGGAGAGAGAGAGAACACGAGGGAGAGAGAGAGAACACGAGGGAGAGAGAGAGAACACGAGGGAGAGAGAGAGAACACAAGGGAGAGAGAGAACACAGGGGAGAGAGAGACAACATGAGGGAGAGAGAGAACACGAAACAGAGAGAGAACACGAGAGAGAGAGAGAGAAAACACACGAGAGAGAGAGAGAACACGAGGAAGAGAGAGAGAACACGAGAGAGAGAGAGAGCGAGAACACGAGAGAGAGAGAGAGAGCGAGAACACGAGAGAGAGAGAACACGAGAGACAGAGAGAACACGAGAGAGAGAGAACACGAGAGAGAGAGAGAACACGAGAGAGAGAGAGAGAGAGAGAGAACACGAGGGAGAGAGGGAGAGAGAACACGAGGGAGAGAGACAGAGAGAGACAGAGACAGAGAAAGAGAGAGAGAAAGCACACGAGAGAGAGGGAACACGAGGGGGAGAGAGAGAGAACACAAGGGAGAGGGAGAGAACACAAGGGAGAGGGAGAGAACACAGGGGAGAGAGAGAAAACATGAGGGAGAGAGAGAAAATGAGAGAGAGAGAGTGAAAACACACAAGGGAGAGAGAACACGAGGGGGAGAGAGAGAACACGAGGGAGAGAGAACACGAGGGGGAGAGAGAGAACACGAGGGAGAGAGAGAGAACACGAGGGAGAGAGAGAGAGAAAACGGGAGAGAGAGAAAACATGAGGAAGAGAGAGAACACGAAAGAGGGAGAGAACACGAGTTAGAGAGAAAACACACGAGAGAGAGAGAACATGAGGAAGAGAGAGAGAACACGAGGGAGCGAGAGAGAGAACAGGAGAGAGAGCGAGAACACTAGAGAGAGAGAGAACACGAGAGAGAGAGAACACGAGAGAGAGAGAACACGAGAGAGAGAGAGAACACGAGAGAGAGAGAGAACACGAGAGAGAGAGAACACGAGAGAGAGAGAACATGAGAGAGAGAGAGAGAACACGAGGGAGAGAACATGAGGGAGAGATGGAGAGAGAACACGAGGGAGAGAGAGAGAACACGAGGGAGAGAACACGAGGGAGAGAGGGAGAGAGAACACGAGGGAGAGAGAGAGAGAACACAAGGGAGAGAGAGAGAGAGAGAGAGACAGAGACAGAGAGAGAAAACACACGAGAGAGAGAGAACACAAATGAGACAGAGAGAACACAAGGGAGGAGACAGAACACGAGGGAGAGAACACGAGGGAGAGAGGGAGAGAACACAAGGGAGAGAGAGAGAGAACACAAGGGAGAGAGAGAGAGACAGAGACAGAGACAGAGAGAGAAAACACACGAGAGAGAGAGAGAACACAAGGGATTAGATTAGATTAGATTAGATTAGATTACTTACAGTGTGGAAACAGGCCCTTCGGCCCAACAAGTCCACACCGCCCCTCGGGGGGCAACCCACCCATACCCCTACCTAACACTACGGGCAATTTAGCATAGCCAATTCACCTGACCTGAACATCTTTGGACTATGGGAGGAAACCGGAGCACCCGGAGGAAACCCACGCAGACACGGGGAGAATGTGCATACTCCACACAGTCAGTCGCCTGAGGCAGGAACTGAACCCAGGTCCCTGGCGCTGTGAGGCAGCAGTGCTAACCACTGTGCCACCGTGAGAACACAAGGGAGGGAGACAGAACACGAGGGAGAGAGAGAGAGAGAAAACACGAGGGAGAGAGAGAACACGAAAGAGAGCAAGAACACGAGAGAGAGAGAGAACACGAGAGAGAGAGAACACGAGGGAGAGAGAGAGAGAGAAAACACGAGGGAGAGAGAGAGAGAACACGAGGGAGAGAGAGAGAGAGAGAACACGAGGGAGGAGACAGAACACGAGGGAGAGAACACGAGGGAGAGAGGGAGAGAGAACACGAGGGAGAGAGAGAGAGAACACGAGGGAGGAGACAGAACACGAGGGAGAGAACACGAGGAAGAGAGGGAGAGAGAACACGAGGGAGAGAGAGAGAGAACACAAGGGAGAGAGAGAGAGAACACAAGGGAGAGAGAGAGAGAGACAGAGACAGAGACAGAGAGAGAAAACACACGAGAGAGAGAGAACACAAGGAAGAGAGAGAGAACACAAGGGAGGGAGACAGAACACAAGGGAGAGACAGAGAGAACACAGGGGAGAGAGAGAACACGAGGGAGAGAGAGAAAACATGAGGGAGAGAGAGAACACGAAAGAGAGTGAGAACACGAGAGAGAGAGAGAACACGAGAGCGAGAGAACACGAGGGAGAGAAGACGAGGGAGAGAGAGAGAGAGAACACGAGGGAGAGAAAACATGAGGGAGAGAGAGAACACGAAAGAGAGAGAGAACACGAGAGAGAGAGAACACGAGAGAGAGAGAGAACACGAGAGAGAGAGAGCACGAGAGACAGAGAGAAAACATGAGGGAGAGAGCAAACACGAATGAGAGAGAGAACACGTGAGAGAGAGAGAACACGAGAGAGAGAGAGAGAACACGAGAGAGAGAGAGAGAACACGAGAGAGAGAGAACACGAGAGAGAGAACACGAGGGAGAGAGAGAGAGAACACGAGGGAGAGAGGGAGAGAACATGAGGGAGAGAGAGCAAGCGAGAGGGAGAGCGAGTGAGAAGGAGAGAGAGCAAGAGAGAGCGAGAGAACACGAGCGAGAGAGAGAGCGAGAACATGAGGGAGAGAGGGAGAGAGAACACGAGGGAGAGAGAGAGACAGACAGAGACAGAGAGAGAGACAGAGAGAAAACACACGAGAGAGAGAGAACACGAGGGAGAGAACACGAGGGAGAGAACACGAGGGAGAGAGAGCGAGAACACGAGAGAGAGAGAGAGAGGGAGAACACGAGAGAGAGAGAACATGAGAGACAGAGAGAACACGAGAGAGAGAGGACACGAGAGAGAGAGAGAGAGAACACGAGGGAGAGAACACGATGGAGAGAGAGAGAGAACACGAGGGAGAGAGGGAGAGAGAACACGAGGGAGAGAGAGAGAGAACACGAGGGAGAGAGAACATGAGGCAGAGAGAGAGAACACGAGAGAGAGAGAGCGAGCGAGAGGGAGAGAGAGCAAGAGAGAGCGAGAGAACACGAGTGAGAGAGAGAACATGAGCGAGCGAGTGAGAAAGTGCGCGAGAGAGAGCACGCGTGAGAGACAGAGAGAGAGAGAGCGAACACGAGTGAGAGAGAGAGCGCGAGAGAGAGAGCGAACATGAGCAAGGGAGAGGGAGAGCGCGAGAGAACACGAGCAGGAGAGAATCAGAACAAATGAGAGAGAGAAAACAAGAGCAAGAGAGAGAGAACACGAGCGAGAAAACACGAGAGAGCAAGAGCACGAGAGAGAGAACACGAGCGAGAGAGAACACGAGCGAGAGAGAGAGAACACGAGCGAGTGAGTGAGAGCGAGAGCGAACACGAGCGAGAGAGAGAGTGCATGAGAGAGAGGAAGATAGAAAACACGAGCGAGAGAGATAGAGAAATATCACGAAGGAGAGAGAGAACGTGAGCGAGACAGATAACATGAGCCAGAGAGACACAGAGACCGAACACACGAGAGAGTGAGAACACACGAGAGAGAGAGAACAGGAGGGAGAGAGAGAAAGAGAGAGAACACGAGGGAGAGAGGGAGAGAGAACACGAGGGAGAGAGAGAACACAAGGGAGAGAGAGACAGAGAGAGACAGAGAGAGAGACAGAGAAAAAACACACGAGAGAGAGAGAACACGAGGGAGAGAGAGAGAGAGAGAACATGAGGGAGAGAGAACCCGAGGGAGAGAGAGAGAGAACACGAGGGAGAGAGAGACAGAGAGAGACAGAGACAGAAACAGAGAAAGAGGGAGAGAAAACACACGAGAGAGAGGGAACACAAGGGAGAGAGAGAGAACACGAGGGAGAGAGAGAGAGAACACAGGGGAGAGAGAGAACACGAGGGAGAGAGAGAAAACATGAGGGAGAGAGAGAACACGAAAGAGAGCGAGAACACGAGAGAGAGAGAGCGAGAGAGAGAACACGAGAGAGAGAGAACACGAGAGAGAGACAGAGAGAGAGAACCCGAGGGAGAGAGAGAGAGAACACGAGGGAGAGAGAGACAGAGAGAGACAGAGACAGAAACAGAGAAAGAGAGAGAGAAAACACACGAGAGAGAGGGAACACAAGGGAGAGAGAGAACACGAGAGACAGAGAGAACACGAGAGAGAGAGAACACGAGAGAGTGAGAGAGAACACGAGAGAGAGAGAGCACGAGAGAGAGAGAACACGAGAGAGAGAGAACACTAGAGAGCGAGAACACGAGAGAGAGAGAAAACACGAGAGACAGAGAGAACACGAGAGAGACAGAACATGAGGGAGAGAGGGAGAGAGAACACGAGGGAGAGAGGGAGAGAGAACACGAGGGAGAGGGAGAGAGAACACGAGGGAGAGAGAGAGAGAACACGAGGGAGAGAGAGAGAGAACACGAGGGAGAGAGAGACAGAGAGAGAGAGACAGACAGAGACAGAGAGAGAAAGAACACACGAGAGAGAGAACACGAGAAAGAGAGAGAACACAAGGGAGGGAGAGAGAACACGAGGGAGAGAGAGAGAGAACACAGGGGAGAGAGAGAACACGAGGGAGAGAGAGAAAACATGAAGGAGAGAGAGAACACGAAAGAGAGCGAGAACACGAGAGAGAGAGAGAGAGAGCGAGAGAGAGAACACGAGAGAGAGACAGAGAGAGAGAACATGAGGGAGAGAACAAGAGGGAGAGAGAGAGAGAACACGAGGGAGAGAGAGAGAGAACACGAGGGAGAGAGGGAGAGAGAACACGATGGAGAGAGAGACAGAGAGAGACAGAGACAGAAACAGAGAAAGAGAGAGAGAAAACACACGAGAGAGAGGGAACACAAGGGAGAGAGAGAACACGAGAGACAGAGAGAACACGAGAGAGAGAGAACACGAGAGAGTGAGAGAGAACACGATGGAGAGAGAGACAGAGAGAGACAGAGACAGAAACAGAGAAAGAGAGAGAGAAAACACACGAGAGAGAGGGAACACAAGGGAGAGAGAGAACACGAGAGACAGAGAGAACACGAGAGAGAGAGAACACGAGAGAGTGAGAGAGAACACGAGGGAGAGAGGGAGAGAGAACACGATGGAGAGAGAGACAGAGAGAGAAAGACAGAGACAGAGAGAGTGAAAACACACGAGAGAGAGAGAGAACACGAGGGAGAGAGGTAGGGAGAACACGAGGGAGAGAGGGAGAGAGAACACGAGGAATAGAGAACATGAGGCAGAGAGAGAGAGCGAGCGAGAGGGAGAGAGAGCAAGAGAGAACGAGATAACACGAGCGAGAGAGAGAGCGAGAACACGAGAGAGAGAGAGAACATGAGAGACAGAGAGAGAACACGAGGGAGAGAACACAAGGGAGAGAGAGGGAGAGAACACGAGGGAGAGAGGGAGAGAGAACACGAGGGAGAGAGAGAGAACACGAGGGAGAGAGAGAGAGAGAACACGAGGGAGAGAGAGACAGAGAGAAAACACACGAGAGAGAGAGAATACGAGGGAGAAAGAGAGAACACAAGGGGGAGAGAGAGAACACGAGGGAGAGAGAGAGAACACGAGGAAGAGAGAGAGAACACGAGGAAGAGAGAGAGAACACGAGGGAGAGAGAGAGAACACGAGGAAGAGAGAGAGAACACGAGGGAGAGAGAGAGAACACGAGGTAGAGAGAGAGAGTGAACACGAGATAGCGAGAACACGAGAGACAGAGAGGACACGAGAGACAGAGAGAACACGAGAGACAGAACATGAGAGAGAGAGAGAGAGAGAGAGAGAGAGAACACGAGGGGGAGAACACGATGGAGAGAGAGAGAGAGAACACGAGGGAGAGAGGGGGAGAGAACACGAGGGAAAGAGAGAGAGAATACGAGGGAAAGAGAGAGAGAACACGAGGGAGAGACAGAGACAGAGACAGAGACAGAGAAAAAACACGAGAGAGAGAGAACACGAGGGAGAGAGAGAGAGAACACAAGGGAGGGAGAGAGAGAGAACACGAGGGAGAGAGAGACAGAGAGAGACAGAGAGAAAACACACGAGAGAGAGAGAACACGAGGGAGAAAGAGAGAGAACACGAGGGAGAGGGAGAGAGAACACGAGGGAGAGAGAGAGAACACAAGGGACAGAGAGAGAACACGAGGGAGAGAGAGAACACGAAAGAGAGACAGAACATGAGAGAGAGAGAGAGAGAGAGAACACGAGGGAGAGGGAGAGAGAACACGAGGGAGAGAGAGAGAGAACACGAGGGAGAGAGAGACAGACAGAGACAGAGAGAGAGAAAACACACGAGAGAGAGAACACGAGGGAGAGAGAGAGAGCACAAGGGAGGGAGAGAGAACACGAGGGAGAGAGAGAGAGAACACAGGGGAGAGAGAGAACACGAGGGAGAGAGAGAAAACATGAAGGAGAGAGAGAACACGAAAGAGAGCGAGAACACGAGAGAGAGAGAGAGAGAGCGAGAGAGAACACGAGAGAGAGAGAACACGAGAGAGAGACAGAGAGAGAGAACCAGAGGGAGAGAACAAGAGGGAGAGAGAGAGAGAACACGAGGGAGAGAGGGAGAGAGAACACGATGGAGAGAGAGACAGAGAGAGTGAAAACACACGAGAGAGAGAGAGAGAACACGAGGGAGAGAGGCAGGGAGAACACGAGGGAGATAGGGAGAGAGAACACGAGGGATAGAGAACATGAGGCAGAGAGAGAGAGAGCGAGAGGGAGAGAGAGCAAGAGAGAACGAGATAACACGAGCGAGAGAGAGAGCGAGAACACAAGAGAGAGAGAGAACATGAGAGACAGAGAGAGAACACGAGGGAGAGAACACAAGGGAGAGAGAGGGAGAGAACACGAGGGAGAGAGGGAGAGAGAACACAAGGGAGAGAGAGAGAACACGAGGGAGAGAGAGAGAGAGAACACGAGGGAGAGAGACAGAGAGAGACAGAGAGAAAACACACGAGAGAGAGAGAACACGAGGGAGAAAGAGAGAACACGAGGAAGAGAGAGATAACACGAGGGAGAGAGAGAGAACACGAGGAAGAGAGAGAGAACACGAGGGAGAGAGAGAGAGTGAACACGAGAGAGCGAGAACACGAGAGACAGAGAGGACACGAGAGACAGAGAGAACACGAGAGACAGAACATGAGAGAGAGAGAGAACACGAGGGGGAGAACACGATGGAGAGAGAGAGAGAGAACACGAGGGAGAGAGGGGGAGAGAACACGAGGGAAAGAGAGAGAACACGAGGGAGAGACAGAGACAGAGACAGAGACAGAGACAGAGAAAAAACACGAGAGAGAGAGAACACGAGGGAGAGAGAGAGAGAACACAAGGGAGGGAGAGAGAACACGAGGGAGAGAGAGAGAGAGAACACAGGGGAGAGAGAGAACATGAGAGAGAGAGAGAGAACACGAGGAAGAGAGAGAGAACACGAGGGAGAGACAGAGACAGAGACAGAGACAGAGACAGAGAAAAAACACGAGAGAGAGAGAACATGAGGGAGAGAGAGAGAACACGAGGGAGAGAGAGAGAACACAAGGGAGGGAGAGAGAACACGAGGGAGAGAGAGAGAGAGCACAGGGGAGAGAGAGAACACGAGGGAGAGAACACGAGGGAGAGAACACGAGGGAGAGAACACGAGGGAGAGAACACGAGGGAGAGAGAGAGAACACGAGGGAGAGAGGGAGAGAGAACACGAGGGAGAGAGAGAGAGAACACGAGGGAGAGAGAGAGAACACAAGGGAGAGAGAGAGAACACGAGGGAGAGAGAGAGAACACGAGGCAGAGAGAGAACACGAAAGAGAAAGAGAACACGAGGAAGAGAGAGAGAACACGATGGAGAGACAGAGACAGAGACAGAGAAAAAACACGAGAGAGAGACAGAAAACACACGAGAGAGAGAGAGAACACGAGGGAGAGAACACGCGAGAGAGAGAACACGCGAGAGACAGAACACGCAAGAGAGAGAGAACACGCAAGAGAGAGAACATGAGGGAGAGAGAGAACATGAGAGACAGAGAGAGAACACGAGGGAGAGAACACGAGGGAGAGAGAGGGAGAGAACACGAGGGAGAGAGGGAGAGAGAACACGAGCGAGAGAGAGAGAACACGAGGGAGAGAGAGAGAGAGAACACGAGGGAGAGAGGGAGAGAGAACACGAGGGAGAGAGAGAGAGAACACAAGGGAGAGAGAGACAGAGAGAGACAGAGAGAAAACACACGAGAGAGAGAGAACACGAGGGAGAAAGAGAGAACACAAGGGAGAGAGAGAGAACACGAGGGAGAGAGAGAACACGAAAGAGAGAGAGAACACGAGAGAGAGAGAGAGAACACGAGGGAGAGAGAGAGAACACGAGGAAGAGAGAGAGAACACGAGGGAGAGAGAGAGAACGCGAGGCAGAGAGAACACGAGTCGGAGAGAGAGAGAGAGAGAAAACGAGAGTGAGAGAGCGAGCGAGAGGGAGAGAGAGCACGAGAGAACACGAGCGAGAGAGTGAACATGAGCGAGAGAGAGAACACGAGCGAGCGAGAGAGAGAGTGCGCGAGAGAGAGAGAGAACATGAGCAAGACAGAGAGAGAGTGAGAGAGATCACGAGCGAGAGAGAGAGAGCGCGAGAGAGAGAGCGAACATGAGCGAGGGAGAGGGAGAGCGCGAGAGAACACGAGCAGGAGAGAGACAGAACGAGAGAGAGAGAGAGAGAGAGAGAAAACACATGAGAGAGAGGGAGAACACGAGGAAGAGAGAGAGAACACGAGGGAGAAAGAGAGAGAGAACACGAGAGAGAGAGAGAGAGCGAGCGAGAACACGAGAGAGAGAGCGAGAACACGAGAGAGAGAGAGAGAGAGAGAGCGAGAACACGAGGGAGAGAGAGAGAAAACACGAGAGAGAGAGAGAACACGAAGGGGGAGAACACGAGGGAGAGAGGGAGAGAGACCACGAGGGAGAGAGAGACAGAGAGAGACAGAGAGAGAGACAGAGAGAAAACACACGAGAGAGAGAGAACACGAGGGAGAGAACACGATGGAGAGAACACGAGTGAGACAGATAACATGAGCGAGAGAGAGAGACATCTCACGAGAGAGAGCGAACGCACGAGAGAGTGAGAACACATGAGAGAGAGAATGAGAACACGAGAGAGAGAGAGAACACGAGAGAGAGAGAGAGCGAGAATGAGAGAGAGAACACGAGAGAGAGAGAGAGAACACGAGAGGGAGAACACGAGTGAGAGAGAGAGATAGAGAGAGAGAGAGAGAGATAACACGAGAGAGAACATGAGGGAGAGAGAGAGAGAGAGAACACGAGTGAGAGAGAGAGAGTACACGAGGGAGAGAGAGAGAGAGAGAGAGGGGGACAGAGAGAGAGAGAGAGAGAAAAAAAACACACGAGAGAGAGAGAACACAAGGGAGAGAGAGAGAACACGAGGGAGAGAACATGCGGGAGAGAGAGGACACAAGAGCGAGAGACAGAGAGAGAGAGAGAAAAAACACAACAGAGAACACACGAGAGAGAGAACACGAGAGAGAGTGACAACACGAAAGATAGAATGAGAACACGAGCGAGAGTGCGCGAGAGAGAGTGAGGGAGAGAACACAAGCGAGAGAGACAGATAACATGAGCGAGAGAGAGACAACTCACGAGAGAGAGCGAACGCACGAGAGAGAACACACGAGATAGAGAGAATAAGAACATGAGAGAGAACACGAGAGAGAGAGAGAACATGAGGGAGAGAACACGCGAGAGAGAGAACACGAGAGAGAGAGAGAACACGAGAGAGAGAGAACACGAGAGAGAGAGAGAACACGAGGGAGAGAACACGCGAGAGAGAGAACACGCGAGAGAGAGAACACGCAAGAGAGAGAGAACACAAGAGAGAGAGAACATGAGGGAAAGAGAGAACGCGAGGGAGAGAGAACGCTAGGAAGAGAGAGAAAACACGAGGGAGAGAGAGAGAACGCGAGGGAGAGAGAACACGAGTCGGAGAGAGAGAGAAAACGAGAGAGAGAGAGCGAACGAGAGGGAGAGAGAGCATGAGAGAGAGCGCGAGAGAACACGAGCGAGAGAGTGAACATGAGCGAGAGAGAGAACACGAGCGAGCGAGAGAGAGAGTGCGCGAGAGAGAGAGAACATGAGCAAGACAGAGAGAGAGTGAGAGATATCACGAGCGAGAAAGAGAGAGCGCGAGAGAGAGAGCGAACATGAGCGAGGGAGAGGGAGAGCGCGAGAGAACACGAGCAGGAGAGAGACAGAACGAGAGAGAGAGAGAGAAAACACACGAGAGAGAGGGAGAACACGAGGAAGAGAGAGAGAACACGAGGGAGAGAGAGAACACGAGAGAGAGAGAGCGAGCGAGAACACGAGAGAGAGAGAGCGAGAACACGAGAGAGAGAGAGAGTGAGAACACGAGGGAGAGAGAGAGAACACGAGAGAGAGTGAGAGAGAACACGAGAGAGAGAGAGAACACGAAGGGGGAGAACACGAGGGAGAGAGGGAGAGAGACCACGAGGGAGAGAGAGACAGAGAGAGACAGAGAGAGAGACAGAGAGAAAACACACGAGAGAGAGAGAACACGAGGGAGAGAACACGATGGAGAGAACACGAGGGAGAGAGAGGGAGAGAACACGAGGGAGACAGAGAGAGAGAACACGAGGGAGAGAACATGAGGGAGAGAGAGAGAGAGAGAACGAGGGAGAGAGGGAGAGAGAACACGAGGGAGAGAGGGTGAGAGAGAGAGAACACGAGGGAGAGAGAGAGAACACGAGGGAGAAAGAGAGAACACGAGGGAGAGAGAGAAAACACAAGGAAGGGAGAGAAAACACGAGGGAGAGAGAGAACACGAAAGAGAGAGGGAACACGAGAGAGAGAGCGAGAACACGAGAGAGAGAGAGAACACGAGAGAGAGAATACGAGAGAGAGAGAGAGAGAACACGAGGGAGAGAGAGAGAGAGAACACGAGGGAGAGAGGGAGAGAGAACACGAGGGAGAGAGAGAGAGAACACGAGGGAGAGAGAGAGAGAACACGAGGGAGAGAGAACATGAGGCAGAGAGAGAGAACACGAGAGAGAGAGAGCGAGCGAGAGGGAGAGAGAGCAAGAGAGAGCGAGAGAGCACGAGTGAGAGAGAGAACATGAGCGAGCGAGTGAGAAAGTGCGCGAGAGAGAGCACGCGCGAGAGACAGAGAGAGAGAGAGCGAACACGAGTGAGAGAGAGAGCGCGAGAGAGAGAGCGAACATGAGCAAGGGAGAGGGAGAGCGCGAGAGAACACGAGCAGGAGAGAATCAGAACAAATGAGAGAGAGAAAACAAGAGCAAGAGAGAGAGAACACGAGCGAGAAAACACGAGAGAGCAAGAGCACGAGAGAGAGAACACGAGCGAGCGAGTGAGAGCGAGAGCGAACACGAGCGAGAGAGAGAGTGCACGAGAGAGAGGAAGATAGAAAACACGAGCGAGAGAGAGAGTGAAATATCATGAAGGAGAGAGAGAACGTGAGCGAGACAGATAACATGAGCCAGAGAGACACAGAGACCGAACACACGAGAGAGTGAGAACACACGAGAGAGAGAGAACAGGAGGGAGAGAGAGAGAGAGAGAGAACACGAGGAGAGAGGGAGAGAGAACACGAGGGAGAGAGAGAACACAAGGGAGAGAGAGACAGAGAGAGACAGAGAGAGACAGACAGAGAGACAGAGAAAAAACACACGAGAGAGAGAGAACACGAGGGAGAGAACACGAGGGAGAGAACACGAGGGAGAGCGAGAGAGAGAGAACATGAGGGAGAGAGAACCCGAGGGAGAGAGAGAGAGAACACGAGGGAGAGAGAGACAGAGAGAGACAGAGACAGAAACAGAGAGAGAGAGAGAGAAAACACACGAGAGAGAGGGAACACAAGGGAGAGAGAGAACACGAGAGACAGAGAGAACACGAGAGAGAGAGAGAACACGAGAGAGTGAGAGAGAACACGAGAGAGAGAGAGAAAACACGAGAGAGAGAACACGAGGGAGAGAGAGAGAGAACACGAGGGAGTGGACAAGAGGGAGTGAACATGGTGGAGTGAACACGAGGGAGAGAGAGAGAGCGAGAACACGAGAGAGAGAGAAAACACGAGAGACAGAGAGAACACGAGAGAGACAGAACATGAGAGAGAGAGAGAGAGAGAGTGACTCTCTGTGTGGAGTTTGCACATTCTCCCCGTGCCTGCGTGGGTTTCCTCCGGGTGCTCCGGTTTCCTCCCACACTCCAAAGATGTGCGGGTTAGGTGAATTGGCCATGCTAAATTGCCCGTAGTGTTAGGAAAGGGGTAGATGTAGGGGTATGGGTGGGTTGCGCTTCGGCGGGGTGGTGTGGACTTGTTGGGCCGAAGGGCCTGTTTCCACACTGTAAGTAATCTAATCTAATCTAATCTAAACACGAGGGAGAGAGAGGGAGAGAACACGAGGGAGAGAGGGAGAGAGAACACGAGGGAGAGAGGGAGAGAACACAAGGGAGAGAGAGACAGAGAGAGACAGAGAGAGAGACAGAGAAAAAACACACGAGAGAGAGAGAACACGAGGGAGAGAACACGAGGGAGAGCGAGAGAGAGAGAACATGAGGGAGAGAGAACCCGAGGGAGAGAGAGAGAGAACACGAGGGAGAGAGAGACAGAGAGAGACAGAGACAGAAACAGAGAAAGAGAGAGAGAAAACACACGAGAGAGAGGGAACACAAGGGAGAGAGAGAACACGAGAGACAGAGAGAACACGAGAGAGAGAGAGAACACGAGAGAGTGAGAGAGAACACGAGGGAGAGAGAGAAAACACGAGAGAGAGAACACGAGGGAGAGAGAGAGAGAACACGAGGGAGTGGACAAGAGGGAGTGAACATGATGGAGTGAACACGAGGGAGAGAGAGAGAGCGAGAACACGAGAGAGAGAGAAAACACGAGAGACAGAGAGAACACGAGAGAGACAGAACATGAGAGAGAGAGAGAGAGGGAGAGAGAACACGAGGGACAGGGAGAGAGAACACGAGGGAGAGAGAGAGAGAACACGAGGGAGTGGACAAGAGGGAGTGAACATGATGGAGTGAACACGAGGGAGAGAGAGAGAGCGAGAACACGAGAGAGAGAGAAAACACGAGAGACAGAGAGAACACGAGAGAGACAGAACATGAGAGAGAGAGAGAGAGAGGGAGAGAGAACACGAGGGACAGGGAGAGAGAACACGAGGGAGAGAGAGAGAGAACACGAGGGAGAGAGAGACAGAGACAGAGAGAGAGAAAACACACGAGAGAGAGAACACAAGGGAGATAGAGAGAACACAAGGGAGGGAGAGAGAACACGAGGGAGAGAGAGAGAGAACACAGGGGAGAGAGAGAACACGAGGGAGAGAGAGAAAACATGAGGGAGAGAGAGAACACGAAAGAGAGCGAGAACACGAGAGAGAGAGAGAGAGCGAGAGAGAGAACACGAGAGAGAGAGAACACGAGAGAGAGACAGAGAGAGAGAACCCGAGGGAGAGAGAGAGAGAGAACACGAGGGAGAGAGAGACAGAGAGAGACAGAGACAGAAACAGAGAAAGAGAGAGAGAAAACAAACGAGAGAGAGGGAACACAAGGGAGAGAGAGAACACGAGAGACAGAGAGAACACGAGAGAGAGAGAACACGAGAGAGTGAGAGAGAACACGAGAGAGAGAGAGAACACGAGAGAGAGAGAACACTAGAGAGAGAGAACACGAGGGAGAGAGAGAGAGAACACGAGGGAGTGTACACGAGGGAGTGAACACGAGGGAGTGAACACGAGGGAGAGAGAGCGAGAACACGAGAGAGAGCGAGAACACGAGAGAGAGAGAGAGTGAGAACACGAGAGAGAGTGAAAACACGAGAGAGACAGAACATGAGAGAGAGAGAGAGAGAGTGACTCTCTGTGTGGAGTTTGCACATTCTCCCCGTGCCTGCGTGGGTTTCCTCCGGGTGCTCCGGTTTCCTCCCACACTCCAAAGATGTGCGGGTTAGGTGAATTGGCCATGCTAAATTGCCCGTAGTGTTAGGAAAGGGGTAGATGTAGGGGTATGGGTGGGTTGCGCTTCGGCGGGGTGGTGTGGACTTGTTGGGCCGAAGGGCCTGTTTCCACACTGTAAGTAATCTAATCTAATCTAATCTAAACACGAGGGAGAGAGAGGGAGAGAACACGAGGGAGAGAGGGAGAGAGAACACGAGGGAGAGAGGGAGAGAGAACACGAGGGAGAGAGAGAGAACACGAGGGAGAGAGAGAGAGAGAACACGAGGGAGAGAGAGACAGAGAGAGACAGAGAGAAAACACACGAGAGAGAGACAACACGAGGGAGAAAGAGAGAACACAAGGGAGAGAGAGAGAACACGAGGGAGAGAGAGAGAGAGAACACGAGGGAGAGAGAGAGAACACGAGGAAGAGAGAGAGAACACGAGGGAGAGAGAGAGAACGCGAGGGAGAGAGAACACGAGTCGGAGAGAGAGAGAGAGAGAAAACGAGAGAGAGAGAGAGCGAGCGAGAGGGAGAGAGAGCATGAGAGAGAGCGCGAGAGAACACGAGCGAGAGAGTGAACATGAGCGAGAGAGAGAACACGAGCGAGCAAGAGAGAGAGTGCGCGAGAGAGAGAGCGAACATGAGCGAGGGAGAGGGAGAGCGCGAGAGAACACGAGCAGGAGAGAGACAGAACGAGAGAGAGAGAGAGAGAGAGAAAACGAGGAAGAGAGAGAGAACACGAGGGAGAAAGAGAGAGAGAACACGAGAGAGAGAGAGAGAGCGAGCGAGAACACGAGAGAGAGAGAGCGAGAACACGAGAGAGAGAGAGAGAGAGAACACGAAGGGGGAGAACACGAGGGAGAGAGGGAGAGAGACCACGAGGGAGAGAGAGACAGAGAGAGACAGAGAGAGAGACAGAGAGAAAACACACGAGAGAGAGAGAACACGAGGGAGAGAACACGATGGAGAGAACACGAGGGAGACAGAGAGAGAGAACACGAGGGAGAGAGAACCCGAGGGAGGGAGTGAGAGAACACGAGGGAGAGAGAGAGAGAGAGAAAATGAACACGAGGGAGAGAGAGAGAGAGAGAGAGAGAACACGAGAGCGAGACAGAGAGAGAGAGACTGAGAGAAAACACACGAGAGAGAACACACGAGAGAGTGAGAACACGAGAGAGTGAGAACACGAGAGAATGAGAACACGAGCGAGAGAGAGAGTGCGCGAGAGAGAGTGAGGGAGAGAACACGAGTGAGACAGATAACATGAGCGAGAGAGAGAGACATCTCACGAGAGAGAGCGAACGCACGAGAGAGTGAGAACACATGAGAGAGAGAATGAGAACACGAGAGAGAGAGAGAACACGAGAGAGAGAGAGAGAGCGAGAATGAGAGAGAGAGAACACGAGAGAGAGAGAGAGAACACGAGAGAGAGAGAGAGAGAGAGAGAGATAACACGAGAGAGAACATGAGGGAGAGAGAGAGAGAGAACACGAGTGAGAGAGAGAGAGTACACGAGGGAGAGAGAGAGAGAGAGGGGGACAGAGAGAGAGAGAGAGAAAAAAAACACACGAGAGAGAGAGAACACAAGGGAGAGAGAGAGAACACGAGGGAGAGAACATGAGGGAGAGAGAGGACACAAGAGCGAGAGACAGAGAGAGAGAGAAAACACACAACAGAGAACACACGAGAGAGAGAACACGAGAGAGAGTGACAACACGAAAGATAGAATGAGAACACGAGCGAGAGTGCGCGAGAGAGAGTGAGGGAGAGAACACAAGCGAGAGAGACAGATAACATGAGCGAGAGAGAGAGCGAGAGAGAGACAACTCACGAGAGAGAGCGAACGCACGAGAGTGAGAACACACGAGAGAGAGAGAGAATAAGAACATGACAGAGAACACGAGAGAGAGAGAGAACATGAGGGAGAGAACACGCGAGAGAGAGAACACAAGAGAGAGAGAGAACACGAGAGAGAGAGAGAACACAAGAGAGAGAGAACACGCAAGAGAGAGAGAACACAAGAGAGAGAGAACATGAGGGAGAGAGAGAACGCGAGGGAGAGAGAACGCTAGGAAGAGAGAGAAAACACGAGGGAGAGAGAGAGAACGCGAGGGAGAGAGAACACGAGTCGGAGAGAGAGAGAGAGAAATAGAGAGAGAGAGAGCGAGCGAGAGGGAGAGAGAGCATGAGAGAGAGCGCGAGAGAACACGAGCGAGAGAGTGAACATGAGCGAGAGAAAGAACACGAGCGAGCGAGAGAGAGAGTGCGCGAGAGAGACAGAACATGAGCAAGACAGAGAGAGAGTGAGAGAGATCACGAGCGAGAGAGAGAGTGAACATGAGCGAGGGAGAGGGAGAGCGCGAGAGAACACGAGCAGGAGAGACAGAACGAGAGAGAGAGAGAGAGAAAACACACGAGAGAGAGGGAGAACACGAGGAAGAGAGAGAGAACACGAGGGAGAGAGAGAGAACACAAGGGAGGGAGAGAGAACACGAGGGAGAGAGAGAGAACACGAGGGAGAGAGAGAGAGAACACAGGGGAGAGAGAGAACACGAGGGAGAGAACACGAGGGAGAGAACACGAGGGAGAGAACACGAGGGAGAGAGAGAGAGAGAACACGAGGGAGAGAGGGAGAGAGAACACGAGGGAGAGAGAGAGAGAACACGAGGGAGAGAGAGAGAACACAAGGGAGAGAGAGAGAACACGAGGGAGAGAGAGAACACGAAAGAGAAAGAGAACACGAGGAAGAGAGAGAGAACACGAGGGAGAGACAGAGACAGAGACAGAGAAAAAACACGAGAGAGAGAGAGAAAACACACGAGAGAGAGAGAGAACACGAGGGAGAGAACACGGGAGAGAGAGAACACGTGAGAGAGAGAACACGCAAGAGAGAGAGAACACGCAAGAGAGAGAGAACACGCAAGAGAGAGAGAACACGCAAGAGAGAGAACATGAGGGAGAGAGAGAACATGAGAGACAGAGAGAGAACACGAGGGAGAGAGAGGGAGAGAACACGAGGGAGAGAGGGAGAGAGAAAGAACACGAGGGAGAGAGAGAGAGAGAGAACACGAGGGAGAGAGAGACAGAGAGAGACAGAGAGAAAACACACGAGAGAGAGAGAACACAAGGGAGAAAGAGAGAACACAAGGGAGAGAGAGAGAACACGAGGGAGAGAGAGAACACGAAAGAGAGAGAGAACACGAGAGAGAGAGAGAACACGAGAGAGAGAGAGAGAACACGAGGGAGAGAGAGAGAACACGAGGAAGAGAGAGAGAACACGAGGGAGAGAGAGAGAACGCGAGGGAGAGAGAACACGAGTCGGAGAGAGAGAGAGAGAAAACGAGAGAGAGAGAGCGAACGAGAGGGAGAGAGAGCATGAGAGAGAGCGCGAGAGAACACGAGCGAGAGAGTGAACATGAGCGAGAGAGAGAACACAAGCGAGCGAGAGAGAGAGTGCGCGAGAGAGAGAGCGAACATGAGCGAGGGAGAGGGAGAGCGCGAGAGAACACGAGCAGGAGAGAGACAGAACGAGAGAGAGAGAGAGAGAGAAAACACACGAGAGAGAGGGAGAACACGAGGAAGAGAGAGAGAACACGAGGGAGAAAGAGAGAGAGAACACGAGAGAGAGAGAGAGAGAGAGCGAGAACACGAGAGAGAGAGAGCGAGAACACGAGAGAGAGAGAGAGTGAGAACACGAGGGAGAGAGAGAGAGAACACGAGAGAGAGAGAGAGAGAGAACACGAAGGGGGAGAACACGAGGGAGAGAGGGAGAGAGACCACGAGGGAGAGAGAGACAGAGAGAGAGACAGAGAGAAAACACACGAGAGAGAGAGAACACGAGGGAGAGAACACGATGGAGAGAACACGAGGGAGACAGAGAGAGAGAACACGACGGAGAGAGAACCCGAGGGAGGGAGAGAGAGAACACGAGGGAGAGAGAGACAGAGAGAAAATGAACACGAGGGAGAGAGAGAGAGAGAGAGAGAGAGAGAACACGAGAGCGAGACAGAGAGAGAGAGACTGAGAGAAAACAGACGAGAGAGAACACACGAGAGAGTGAGAACACGAGAGAGTGAGAACACGAGAGAATGAGAACACGAGCGAGAGAGAGTGCGCGAGAGAGAGTGAGGGAGAGAACACGAGGGAGAGAGAGAGAGAGAACACGAGGGAGAGAGAGAGAGAACACGAGGGAGAGAGAACATGAGGCAGAGAGAGAGAACACGAGAGAGAGAGAGAGCGAGCGAGAGGGAGAGAGAGCAAGAGAGAGCGAGAGAACACGAGTGAGAGAGAGAACATGAGTGAGCGAGTGAGAAAGTGCGCGAGAGAGAGCACGCGCGAGAGACAGAGAGAGAGAGAGCGAACACGAGTGAGAGAGAGAGCGCGAGAGAGAGAGCGAACATGAGCAAGGGAGAGGGAGAGCGTGAGAGAACACGAGCAGGAGAGAATCAGAACAAATGAGAGAGAGAAAACAAGAGCAAGAGAGAGAGAACACGAGCGAGAAAACACGAGAGAGCAAGAGCACGAGAGAGAGAACACGAGCGAGCGAGTGAGAGCGAGAGCGAACACGAGCGAGAGAGAGAGTGCACGAGAGAGAGGAAGATAGAAAACACGAGCGAGAGAGAGAGAGAAATATCATGAAGGAGAGAGAGAACGTGAGCGAGACAGATAACATGAGCCAGAGAGACACAGAGACCGAACACACGAGAGAGTGAGAACACACGAGAGAGAGAGAACAGGAGGGAGAGAGAGAGAGAGAGAGAGAACACGAGGAGAGAGGGAGAGACAACACGAGGGAGAGAGAGAACACAAGGGAGAGAGAGACAGAGAGAGACAGAGAGAGAGACAGAGAAAAAACACACGAGAGAGAGAGAACACGAGGGAGAGAACACGAGGGAGAGAGAGACAGAGAGAGACAGAGAGAGAGACAGAGAAAAAACACACGAGAGAGAGAGAACACGAGGGAGAGAACACGAGGGAGAGAGAGAGAGAGAGAACATGAGGGAGAGAGAACCCGAGGGAGAGAGAGAGAGAACACGAGGGAGAGAGAGAAAACACGAGAGAGAGAACACGAGGGAGAGAGAGAGAGAGAACACGAGGGAGTGTACAAGAGGGAGTGAACATGAGGGATTGAACACGAGGGAGTGAACACGAGGGAGAGAGAGAGAGCGAGAACACGAGAGAGAACGAGAACACGAGAGAGAGAGAGAGTGAGAACACGAGAGAGAGAGAAAACACGAGAGACAGAGAGAACACGAGAGAGACAGAACATGAGAGAGAGAGAGAGAGAGAGAGAACACGAGGGAGAGAGGGAGAGAGAACACGAGGGACAGGGAGAGAGAACACGAGGGAGAGAGAGAGAGAACACGAGGGAGAGAGAGAAAACATGAGGGAGAGAGAGAACACGAAAGAGAGCGAGAACACGAGAGAGAGAGAGAGAGAGCGAGAGAGAGAACACGAGAGAGAGAGAACACGAGAGAGAGACAGAGAGAGAGAACCCGAGGGAGAGAGAGAGAGAACACGAGGGAGAGAGAGACAGAGAGAGACAGAGACAGAAACAGAGAAAGAGAGAGAGAAAACAAACGAGAGAGAGGGAACACAAGGGAGAGAGAGAACACGAGAGACAGAGAGAACACGAGAGAGAGAGAACACGAGAGAGTGAGAGAGAACACGAGAGAGAGAGAGAACACGAGAGAGAGAGAACACTAGAGAGAGAGAACACGAGGGAGAGAGAGAACACGAGGGAGTGTACACGAGGGAGTGAACACGAGGGAGTGAACACGAGGGAGAGAGAGCGAGAACACGAGAGAGAGCGAGAACACGAGAGAGAGAGAGAGAGAGTGAGAACACGAGAGAGAGAGAAAACACGAGAGACAGAGAGAACACGAGAGAGACAGAACATGAGAGAGAGAGAGAGAGAGAGAGTGACTCTCTGTGTGGAGTTTGCACATTCTCCCCGTGCCTGCGTGGGTTTCCTCCGGGTGCTCCGGTTTCCTCCCACACTCCAAAGATGTGCGGGTTAGGTGAATTGGCCATGCTAAATTGCCCGTAGTGTTAGGAAAGGGGTAGATGTAGGGGTATGGGTGGGTTGCGCTTCGGCGGGGTGGTGTGGACTTGTTGGGCCGAAGGGCCTGTTTCCACACTGTAAGTAATCTAATCTAATCTAATCTAAACACGAGGGAGAGAGAGGGAGAGAACACGAGGGAGAGAGGGAGAGAGAACACGAGGGAGAGAGGGAGAGAGAACACGAGGGAGAGAGAGAGAACACGAGGGAGAGAGAGAGAGAGAACACGAGGGAGAGAGAGACAGAGAGAGACAGAGAGAAAACACACGAGAGAGAGACAACACGAGGGAGAAAGAGAGAACACAAGGGAGAGAGAGAGAACCCGAGGGAGGGAGAGAGAGAACACGAGGGAGAGAGAGACAGAGAGAAAATGAACACGAGGGAGAGAGAGAGAGAGAGAGAGAGAGAGAACACGAGAGCGAGACAGAGAGAGAGAGACTGAGAGAAAACAGACGAGAGAGAACACACGAGAGAGTGAGAACACGAGAGAATGAGAACACGAGCGAGAGAGAGTGCGCGAGAGAGAGTGAGGGAGAGAACACGAGGGAGAGAGAGAGAGAGAACATGAGGGAGAGAGAGAGAGAACACGAGGGAGAGAGAACATGAGGCAGAGAGAGAGAACACGAGAGAGAGAGAGAGCGAGCGAGAGGGAGAGAGAGCAAGAGAGAGCGAGAGAACACGAGTGAGAGAGAGAACATGAGTGAGCGAGTGAGAAAGTGCGCGAGAGAGAGCACGCGCGAGAGACAGAGAGAGAGAGAGCGAACACGAGTGAGAGAGAGAGCGCGAGAGAGAGAGCGAACATGAGCAAGGGAGAGGGAGAGCGTGAGAGAACACGAGCAGGAGAGAATCAGAACAAATGAGAGAGAGAAAACAAGAGCAAGAGAGAGAGAACACGAGCGAGAAAACACGAGAGAGCAAGAGCACGAGAGAGAGAACACGAGCGAGCGAGTGAGAGCGAGAGCGAACACGAGCGAGAGAGAGAGTGCACGAGAGAGAGGAAGATAGAAAACACGAGCGAGAGAGAGAGAGAAATATCATGAAGGAGAGAGAGAACGTGAGCGAGACAGATAACATGAGCCAGAGAGACACAGAGACCGAACACACGAGAGAGTGAGAACACACGAGAGAGAGAGAACAGGAGGGAGAGAGAGAGAGAGAGAGAGAACACGAGGAGAGAGGGAGAGACAACACGAGGGAGAGAGAGAACACAAGGGAGAGAGAGACAGAGAGAGACAGAGAGAGAGACAGAGAAAAAACACACGAGAGAGAGAGAACACGAGGGAGAGAACACGAGGGAGAGAGAGACAGAGAGAGACAGAGAGAGAGACAGAGAAAAAACACACGAGAGAGAGAGAACACGAGGGAGAGAACACGAGGGAGAGAGAGAGAGAGAGAACATGAGGGAGAGAGAACCCGAGGGAGAGAGAGAGAGAACACGAGGGAGAGAGAGAAAACACGAGAGAGAGAACACGAGGGAGAGAGAGAGAGAGAACACGAGGGAGTGTACAAGAGGGAGTGAACATGAGGGATTGAACACGAGGGAGTGAACACGAGGGAGAGAGAGAGAGCGAGAACACGAGAGAGAACGAGAACACGAGAGAGAGAGAGAGTGAGAACACGAGAGAGAGAGAAAACACGAGAGACAGAGAGAACACGAGAGAGACAGAACATGAGAGAGAGAGAGAGAGAGAGAGAACACGAGGGAGAGAGGGAGAGAGAACACGAGGGACAGGGAGAGAGAACACGAGGGAGAGAGAGAGAGAACACGAGGGAGAGAGAGAAAACATGAGGGAGAGAGAGAACACGAAAGAGAGCGAGAACACGAGAGAGAGAGAGAGAGAGCGAGAGAGAGAACACGAGAGAGAGAGAACACGAGAGAGAGACAGAGAGAGAGAACCCGAGGGAGAGAGAGAGAGAACACGAGGGAGAGAGAGACAGAGAGAGACAGAGACAGAAACAGAGAAAGAGAGAGAGAAAACAAACGAGAGAGAGGGAACACAAGGGAGAGAGAGAACACGAGAGACAGAGAGAACACGAGAGAGAGAGAACACGAGAGAGTGAGAGAGAACACGAGAGAGAGAGAGAACACGAGAGAGAGAGAACACTAGAGAGAGAGAACACGAGGGAGAGAGAGAACACGAGGGAGTGTACACGAGGGAGTGAACACGAGGGAGTGAACACGAGGGAGAGAGAGCGAGAACACGAGAGAGAGCGAGAACACGAGAGAGAGAGAGAGAGAGTGAGAACACGAGAGAGAGAGAAAACACGAGAGACAGAGAGAACACGAGAGAGACAGAACATGAGAGAGAGAGAGAGAGAGAGAGTGACTCTCTGTGTGGAGTTTGCACATTCTCCCCGTGCCTGCGTGGGTTTCCTCCGGGTGCTCCGGTTTCCTCCCACACTCCAAAGATGTGCGGGTTAGGTGAATTGGCCATGCTAAATTGCCCGTAGTGTTAGGAAAGGGGTAGATGTAGGGGTATGGGTGGGTTGCGCTTCGGCGGGGTGGTGTGGACTTGTTGGGCCGAAGGGCCTGTTTCCACACTGTAAGTAATCTAATCTAATCTAATCTAAACACGAGGGAGAGAGAGGGAGAGAACACGAGGGAGAGAGGGAGAGAGAACACGAGGGAGAGAGAGAGAACACGAGGGAGAGAGAGAGAGAGAACACGAGGGTGAGAGAGACAGAGAGAAAACACACGAGAGAGAGACAACACGAGGGAGAAAGAGAGAACACAAGGGAGAGAGAGAGAACACGAGGGAGAGAGAGAGAGAGAACAAGAGGGAGAGAGAGAACACGAGAGAGAGAGCGAGCGAGAGGGAGAGAGAGCATGAGAGAGAGCGCGAGAGAACATGAGCGAGAGAGAGAACACGAGCGAGCGAGAGAGAGAGTGCGCGAGAGAGAGAGCGAACATGAGCGAGGGAGAGGGAGAGCGCGAGAGAACACGAGCAGAAGAGAGACAGAACGAGAGAGAGAGAGAGAGAGAACACGAGGGAGAAAGAGAGAGAGAACACGAGAGAGAGAGAGAGAGCGAGCGAGAACACGAGAGAGAGAGAGCGAGAACACGAGAGAGAGAGAGAGAGAGAGAACACGAAGGGGGAGAACACGAGGGAGAGAGGGAGAGAGACCACGAGGGAGAGAGAGACAGAGAGAGAGACAGAGAGAAAACACACGAGAGAGAGAGAACACGAGGGAGAGAACACGATGGAGAGAACACGAGGGAGACAGAGAGAGAGAACACGAGGGAGAGAGAACCCGAGGGAGGGAGAGAGAGAACACGAGGGAGAGAGAGACAGAGAGAAAATGAACACGAGGGAGAGAGAGAGAGAGAGAGAACACGAGAGCGAGACAGAGAGAGAGAGACTGAGAGAAAACACACGAGAGAGAACACACGAGAGAGTGAGAACACGAGAGAGTGAGAACACGAGAGAATGAGAACACGAGCGAGACAGAGAGTGTGCGAGAGAGAGTGAGGGAGAGAACACGAGCGAGACAGATAACATGAGCGAGAGAGAGAGAATCTCACGAGAGAGAGCGAACGCACGAGAGAGTGAGAACACATGAGTGAGAGAATGAGAACACGAGAGAGAGAGAGAACACGAGAGAGAGAGAGAGAGCGAGAATGAGAGAGAGAGAACACGAGAGAGAGAGAGAGAACACGAGAGGGAGAACACGAGTGAGAGAGAGAGAGAGAGAGAGAGAGAGAGAGATAACACGAGAGAGAACATGAGGGAGAGAGAGAGAGAGAACACGAGTGAGAGAGAGAGAGTACACGAGGGAGAGAGAGAGGGGGACAGAGAGAGAGAGAGAGAAAAAAAACACACGAGAGAGAGAGAACACAAGGGAGAGAGAGAGAACACGAGGGAGAGAACATGAGGGAGAGAGAGGACACAAGAGCGAGAGACAGAGAGAGAGAGAGAAAACACACAACAGAGAACACACGAGAGAGAGAACACGAGAGTGACAACACGAAAGATAGAATGAGAACACGAGCGAGAGTGCGCGAGAGAGAGTGAGGGAGAGAACACAAGCGAGAGAGACAGATAACATGAGCGAGAGAGAGAGCGAGAGAGAGACAACTCACGAGAGAGAGCGAACGCACGAGAGTGAGAACACACGAGAGAGAGAGAATAAGAACATGACAGAGAACACGAGAGAGAGAGAGAACATGAGGGAGAGAACACGCGAGAGAGAGAACACAAGAGAGAGAGAGAACACGAGAGAGAGAGAGAACACGAGAGAGAGAGAGAACACGCGAGAGAGAGAACACGCGAGAGAGAGAACACGCGAGAGAGAGAACACGCGAGAGAGAGAACACGCAAGAGGGAGAGAACACAAGAGAGAGAGAACATGAGGGAGAGAGAGAACGCGAGGGAGAGAGAACGCTAGGAAGAGAGAGAAAACACGAGGGAGAGAGAGAGAACGCGAGGGAGAGAGAACACGAGTCGGAGAGAGAGAGAGAGAAAACGAGAGAGAGAGCGAGCGAGAGGGAGAGAGAGCATGAGAGAGAGCGCGAGAGAACACGAGCGAGAGAGCGAGAACACGAGAGAGAGAGCGAGAACACGAGAGAGAGAGAGAGAGAGAGAGAGAACACGAGGGAGAGAGAGAGAACACGAGAGAGAGTGAGAGAGAACACGAGAGAGAGAGAGAACACGAGAGAGAGAGAGAGAGAACACAAGGGAGAGAGAGAACACGAGGGAGAGAGAGAAAACATGAGGGAGAGAGAGAACACGAAAGAGAGCGAGAACACGAGAGAGAGAGAACACGAGAGAGAGAGAACACGAGGGAGAGAGAGAGAGAGAGAAAACACACAAGAGAGAGAGAGAACACAAGGGAGAGAGAGAGAACACAAGGGAGGGAGACAGAACACGAGGGAGAGAGAGAGAGAACACAGGAGAGAGAGAGAACACGAGGGAGAGAGAGAACATGAAAGAGAGCGAGAACACGAGAGAGAGAGAACACGAGAGAGAGAGAACACGAGAGAGAGAGAGAGAGAGAGAACACGAGGGAGAGAGGGAGAGAGAACGAGAGAGAGAGAGAGACAGAGACAGAGAGAGTGAAAACACGAGAGAGAGAGAGAACACGAGGGAGCGAGAGAGAGAACACGAGGGAGAGAGAGAGAGAACACGAGGGAGAGGGAGAGAGGGAGAGAGAACACGAGGGAGAGAAAACATGAGGGAGAGAGAGAACACGAAAGAGAGAGAGAACACGAGAGAGAGAGAGAAAACACGAGAGAGAGAGAGAGAGAACACGAGAGAGAGAGAGAGAGAACACGAGAGACAGAGAGAAAGCATGAGGGAGAGAGCGAACACGAAAGAGAGAGAGAACACGTGAGAGCGAGAGAACACGAGAGAGAGAGAGAGAACACGAGAGAGAGAGAGAACACGAGAGAGAGAGAACACGAGAGAGAGAACACGAGGGAGAGAGAGAGAACACGAGGGAGAGAGGGAGAGAACATGAGGGAGAGAGAGTGAGCGAGAGGGAGAGCGAGTGAGAAGGAGAGAGAGCAAGAGAGAGCGAGAGAACACGAGCGAGAGAGGGAGAGAGAGAGAGAGAGAACATGAGGGAGAGAGAACCTGAGGGAGAGAGAGAGAGAACACGAGGGAGAGAGAGACAGAGAGAGACAGAGACAGAAACAGAGAAAGAGAGAGAGAAAACACACGAGAGAGATGGAACACAAGGGAGAGAGAGAGAACACGAGAGACAGAGAGAACACGAGAGAGAGAGAACACGAGGGAGAGAGAGAGAGAGAACACGAGGGAGTGTACACGAGGGAGTGAACACGAGGGAGTGAACACGAGGGAGTGAACACGAGGGAGAGAGAGAGAGAGAGCGAGAACACGAGAGAGAGCGAGAGTGAGAACACGAGAGAGAGAGAAAACACGAGAGACAGAGAGAACACGAGAGAGACAGAACATGAGAGAGAGAGAGAGAGAACACGAGGGAGAGAGGGAGAGAGAACACGAGGGAGAGGGAGAGAGAACACGAGGGAGAGAGAGAGAGAACACGAGGGGGAGAGAGACAGACAGAGAGAGACAGAGACAGAGAGAGAGAAAACACACGAGAGAGAGAGAGAGAACACAAGGGAGGGAGAGAGAACACGAGGGAGAGAGAGCGAGAACACAGGGGGGAGAGAGAACACGAGGGAGAGAGAGAAAACATGAGGGAGAGAGAGAACACGAAAGAGAGCGAGAACACGAGAGAGAGAGAGAGAGAGCGAGAGAGAGAACACGAGCGAGAGAGAGAGAACACGAGAGAGTGCGCGAGAGAGAACGAGATAGAAAACACGAGCGAGAGAGAGAACATGACCGAGACAGATAACATGAGCGAGAGAGACAGAGAGAGCGAACACGCGAGAGAGTGAGAACACACGAGAGAGAGAGAACAGAGGGAGAGAGAGAGAGAACACGAGGGAGAGAGAACACGAGGGGGAGAGAGAGAGAGAGAGAACACGAGGGAGAGAGAGACAGAGAGAGAGAGAGAAAACACACGAGAGAGAAAACACACGAGAGAGAAAACACACGAGAGAGAGAACACGAGGGAGAGAGATAGAGAACACGAGGGAGAAAGAGAGAGAACACGAGGGAGAGAACACAAGGGAGAGAGAGAACACGAGGGACAGAGAGAGAGAACACGAGAGAGAGACAGAGAGAAAACACACAAGGGAGAACACACGAGAGAAAGAACACGAGAGAGTGTGAGAACATGAAAGATAGAACGAGAACACAAGGGAGGGAGAGAACATGAGCGAGAGACAGATAACATGAGTGAGAGAGAGAGAGACAACTCACGAGAGAGAGCGAACACACGAGAGAGTGAGAACACACGAGAGAGAGAGAATGAGAATATGAGAGAGAGAGAACACAAGGGAGAGAGAGAGAGAATACGAGGGAGAGAGAGAGAGAAAGAGCAAGAACACGAGAGAGAGAGCAAGAACACGAGAGAGAGAGACAGAGAGAGAGCGAGAACACGAGAGAGAGCGAGAACACGAGTAAGAAAGAACACGAAGGAGAGAACACGAGGGAGAGAACACGAGGGAGAGAGAGAGAGAGAGAGAACACGAGGGAGAGAGAGACAGAGAGAGACAGAGACAGAGAGAGAGAAAACACACGAGAGAGAGGGAACACGAGGGAGAGAGAGAGAACACGAGGGAGAGAGAGAGAGAACACGAGGGAGAGAGAGAGAGAAAACACACGAGAGAGAGAGAGAACACGAGGAAGAGAGAGCGAGAACACGAGTGGGAGAGAGAGCGAGAACACGAGAGAGAGAGCGAGAACACGAGAGAGAGCGAGAACACGAGAGAGAGAGAGAACACGAGAGAGAGAGAGAACACGAGAGAGAGAGAGAACACGAGAGAGAGAGAACACGAGAGAGAGAGAACACGAGGGAGAGAGGGAGAGAGAACACGAGCGAGAGAGACAGAGACAGAGACAGAGAGAGAGAAAACACACGAGAGAGAGGGAACACGAGGGGGAGAGAGAGAGAGAGAAAACACACGAGAGAGAAAACACATGAGAGAGAGAACACACGAGAGAGAGAACACAAGGGAGGGAGAGAGAACACGAGGGAGAGAGAGAGAACACGCGGGAGAGAGAGAGAGAAAACAGGGGAGAGAGAGAAAACATGAGGAAGAGAGAGAACACGAAAGAGGGAGAGAACACGAGAGAGAGAGAGAAAACACACGAGAGAGAGAGAACACGAGGAAGAGAGAGAGAGAACAGGAGAGAGAGCGAGAACACGAGAGAGAGAGAACACAAGAGAGAGAGAACACGAGAGAGAGAGAACACGAGAGACAGAGAGAACACCAGAGACAGAGAGAACACGAGAGAGAGAGAACACGAGGGAGAGAACACGAGGGAGAGATGGAGAGAGAACACGAGGGAGAGAGAGAGAACACGAGGGAGGGAGAGAACACGAGAGAGAGAGAGAAAACACACGAGAGAGAGAGAACACGAGGAAGAGAGAGAGAGAACAGGAGAGAGAGCGAGAACACGAGAGAGAGAGAGAACACGAGAGAGAGAGAACACGAGAGAGAGAGAACACGAGAGAGAGAGAACACGAGAGAGAGAGAACACGAGAGACAGAGAGAACACGAGAGAGAGAACACGAGAGAGAGAACACGAGGGAGAGAACACGAGGGAGAGATGGAGAGAGAACACGAGGGAGAGATGGAGAGAGAACACGAGGGAGAGAGAGAGAGAACACGAGGGAGAGAGAGAGAGAACACGAGGGAGAGAACACGAGGGAGAGAGAGAACACGAGGGAGAGAGAGAGAGAACACAAGGGAGAGAGAGAGAGAGAACACAAGGGAGAGAGAGAGAGAGAGAGAGAGAGAGACAGAGACAGAGAGAGAAAACACATGAGAGAGAGAGAACACAAGGGAGAGAGAGAGAACACGAGGGAGGGAGACAGAACACGAGGGAGAGAGAGAGAGAGAGAACACAGGGGAGAGAGAGAGAGAGAACACGAGCGAGAGAGAGAGAACACGAGCGAGAGAGAGAGAGAGAGAACACGAGAGAGAGAGAACACGAGAGAGAGAACACGAGGAAGAGAGAGAGAGAACACGAGGAAGAGAGCGCGAGCGAGAGGGAGAGCGAGTGAGAAGGAGAGAGGGCAAGAGAGAGCGAGAGAACACGTGAGAGAGAGAACACGAGGGAGAGAACACGAGGGAGAGAACACGAGGGAGAGAGAGAGAGAGAACACGAGGGAGGGAGGGAGAGAGAACACGAGGGAGAGAGAGAGAACACGAGGGAGAGAGAGAGACAGACAGAGACAGAGAGAGAGAGACAGAGAGAAAACACACGAGAGAGAGAGAACACGAGGGAGAGAACACGAGGGAGAGAACACGGAGAGAGAGAGCGAGAACACGAGAGAGAGAGAGAGGGAGAACACGAGAGAGAGAGAACACGAGAGACAGCGAGAACACGAGAGAGAGAGGACACGAGAGAGAGAGAGAGAGAGAGAGAACCCGAGGGAGAGAACATGAGGAGAGAGAGAGAGAGAGAACACGAGGGAGAGAGGGAGAGAGAACACGAGGGAGAGAGGGAGAGAGAGAGAGAACACGAGGGAGAGAGAGAGAACACGAGGGAGAAAGAGAGAACACGAGGGAGAGAGAGAAAACACAAGGAAGAGAGAGAAAACACGAGGGAGAGAGAGAACACGAAAGAGAGAGAGAACACGAGAGAGAGAGCGAGAACACGAGAGAGAGAGAGAACACGAGAGAGAGAACACGAGAGAGAGAATACGAGAGAGAGAGAGAACACGAGGGGGAGAGAGAGAGAGAGAGAACACGAGGGAGAGAGGGAGAGAGAACACGAGGGAGAGAGAGAGAGAGAACACGAGGGAGAGAGAGAGAGAACACGAGGGAGAGAGAACATGAGGCAGAGAGAGAGAACACGAGAGAGAGAGAGCGAGCGAGAGGGAGAGAGAGCAAGAGAGAGCGAGAGAACACGAGGGAGAAAACACGCGAGAGAGAGAACACGCAAGAGGGAGAGAACACAAGAGAGAGAGAACATGAGGGAGAGAGAGAACGCGAGGGAGAGAGAACGCTAGGAAGAGAGAGAAAACACGAGGGAGAGAGAGAGAACGCGAGGGAGAGAGAACACGAGTCGGAGAGAGAGAGAGAGAAAACGAGAGAGAGAGAGCGAGCGAGAGGGAGAGAGAGCATGAGAGAGAGCGCGAGAGAACACGAGCGAGAGAGCGAGAACACGAGAGAGAGAGCGAGAACACGAGCGAGCGAGAGAGAGAGTGCGCGAGAGAGAGAGAACATGAGCAAGACAGAGAGAGAGTGAGAGAGATCACGAGCGAGAGAGAGAGAGCGCGAGAGAGAGAGCGAACATGAGCGAGGGAGAGGGAGAGCGCGAGAGAACACGAGCAGGAGAGAGACAGAACGAGAGAGAGAGAGAGAGAAAACACACGAGAGAGAGGGAGAACACGAGGAAGAGAGAGAGAACACGAGGGAGAAAGAGAGAGAGAACACGAGAGAGAGAGAGCGAGCGAGAACACGAGAGAGAGAGAGCGAGAACACGAGAGAGAGAGAGAGAGGGAGTGAGAACACGAGGGAGAGAGAGAGAATACGAGAGAGAGAGAGAGAGAAAACACGAGAGAGAGAGAGAACACGAAGGGGGAGAATACGAGGGAGAGAGGGAGAGAGACCACGAGGGAGAGAGAGACAGAGAGACAGAGAGAGAGACAGAGAGAAAACACACGAGAGAGAGAGAACACGAGGGAGAGAACACGATGGAGAGAACACGAGGGAGAGAGAGGGAGAGAACATGAGGGAGAGAGAGACAGAGAAAGACAGAGAGAGAGAAAACACACAAGAGAGAGACAACACGAGGGAGAGAGAGAGAACACAAGGGAGAGAGAGAGAACATGAGCGAGAGAGAGAGAGAACACAGGGGTGAGAGAGTACACGAGGGAGAGAGAGAAAACATGAGGGAGGGAGAGAACACCAAAGAGAGAGAGAACACGAGAGAGAGAGAGAGAGAGAGAAAACACACGAGAGAGAGAGAACACAAGGAAGAGAGAGAACACGAGGGAGAGAGAGAGAGAACAGGAGAGAGAGCGAGAACACGAGCGAGAGAGAGAGAACACGAGCGAGAGAGAGAGAACACGAGCGAGAGAGAGAGAACATGAGAGACAGAGAGAACACTAGAGAGAGAGAACACGAGAGAGAGAGAGAGAGAGAGAGAGAAACACGAGAGAGAGAACAGGAGGCAGAGAGAGAGAACACGAGAGAGAGAGCGAGCGAGAGGGAGAGAGAGCAAGAGAGAGCGAGAGAACACGAGTGAGAGAGAGAACACAAGCGAGCGAGTGAGAGAGTGCGCGACAGAGAGCACGCACGAGACACAGAGAGAGAGAGAGAGAGCGAATACGAGCAAGAGAGAGAGCACGAGAGAGACAGCGAACATGAGCAAGGGAGAGGGAGAGCGCGAGAGAACACGAGCAGGAGAGAATCAGAACAAATGAGAGAGAGAAAACACGAGCAAGAGAGAGAGAGAACACGAGAGAGAGAGAGAGAGAGAGAACGCGAGCGAGAAAACATGAGAGAGCAAGAGCACGAGAGAGAGAACACGAACGAGAGAGAGAGAACACGAGCGAGCAAGCGAGAGCGAGAGCGAACACGAGCGAGAGAGAGAGTGCGCGAGAGAGAGCGAGATAGAAAACAAGAGCGAGAGAGAGAGAAATATCACAAACGAGAGAGAGAACATGAGCGAGACAGATAACATGAGCGAGAGAGACAGAGAGAGCGAACACACGAGAGAGTGAGAACACACGAGAGAGAGAGAACACGAGGGAGAGAGAGAGAGAGAACATGAGCAAGAGAGAGAGAACACGAGGGAGAGAGAACACGAGGGAGAGAGAACACGAGGGAGAGAGAGAGAGAACACGAGGGAGAGAGAGACAGAGAGACAGAGACAGAGAGAGAGAGACAGAGAGAGAGAGAGAGAAAACACACGAGAGAGAGAGAATACGAGGGAGAGAGAGAGAACACAAGGGAGGGAGAGAGAACACAAGGGAGGGAGAGAGAACACGAGGGAGGGAGAGAGAGAACACAGGGGAGAGAGAGAACACGAGGGAGAGACAGAAAACATGAGGGAGAGAGAGAACACGAAAGAGAGAGAGAACACGAGCGAGAGAGAGCGAGAACACGAGAGACAGAGAGAACACGAGAGAGAGAACATGAGATAGAGAGAGAGAGAACACGAGAGAGAGAGCGAGAACACGAGAGAGAGAGAGAACACGAGAGACAGAGAGAACACGAGAGAGAGAACATGAGAGAGAGAGAGAGAGAACACGAGAGAGAGAGCGAGAACACGAGAGAGAGAGCGAGAACACGAGAGACAGAGAGAACACGAGACAGAGAGAGAACACGAGAGAGAGAGAGAGAGAAAGCGAGAACACGAGAGAGAGAGCGAGAACATGAGAGAGAGAGAGAACACGAGGGAGAGAGAACACGAGGGAGAGAGAACACGAGGGAGAGAGAGAGAGAACACGAGGGAGAGAGAGACAGAGAGAGAGAGAGAAAACACGAGAGAGAGAGAACACAAGGGAGGGAGAGAGAACATGAGGGAGAGAGAGAGAACACGAGGGAGAGAGAGAAAACATGAGGGAGAGAGAGAACACGAAAGAGAGAGAGAACACGAGTGAGAGAGAGCGAGAACACGAGAGACAGAGAGAACACGAGAGAGAGAGAGAACACGAGAGAGAGAGAGAGAGAGCGAGAACATGAGAGAGAGAGAGAGACAACATGAGAGAGAGAGCGAGAACACGAGAGAGAGAGAGAGAACACGAGACAGAGAGAACACGAGAGAGAGAGAACACGAGAGAGAGAGAGCGAGAGCCCGAGAGAGAGCGAGAACACGAGAGAGAGAGAGAGAGAAAACGAGAGAGAGCGAGAACACGAGAGAGAGAGAGAACACGAGAGAGAGAGAGAACAAGAGAGAGAGAGAGAACAAGAGAGAGAGAGAACACGAGAGAGAGAGAGAACACGAGAGAGAGAGAACACGAGGGAGAGAGAGAACACGAGGGAGAGAGAGAGAACACAAGGGAGGGAGACAGAACACGAGGGAGAGAGAGAGAGAACACAGGGGAGAGAAAGAACACGAGGGAGAGAGAGAAAACATGAGGGAGAGAGAGAACACGAAAGAGAGCGAGAACACGAGAGAGAGAACATGAGGGAGAGAGAGAGAGAACACGAGGGAGAGAGGGAGAGAGAACGAGAGAGAGAGAGAGACAGAGAGAGACAGAGAGAATGAAAACACACGAGAGAGAGAGAACACGAGGGAGAGAGAGAGAGAACACGAGGGAGAGAGGGAGAGAGAACACGAGGGAGAGAGAACATGAGGCAGAGAGAGAACATGAGAGAAAGAGAAAACATGAGGGAGAGAGAGAACACGAAAGAGAGAGAGAACACGAGAGAGAGAGAGAAAAAACGAGAGAGAGAGAGAACACGAGAGAGAGAGAGAGAGAACACAAGAGAGAGAGAGAACACTAGAAAGAGAGAACACGAGAGAGAGAGAACACGAGAGAGAGAGAGAGAGAAAACACGAGAGAGAGAGAACACTAGAAAGAGAGAACACGAGAGAGAGAGAACACGAGAGAGAGAGAGAGAGATAAAACACGAGGGAGAGAGGGAGAGAACATGAGGGAGAGAGAGCGAGCGAGAGGGAGAGCGAGTGAGAGGGAGAGAGAGCAAGAGAGCGAGAGAACACGAGCGAGAGAGCGTGAACACGAGAGAGAGAACACGAGGGAGAGTGAGAGAGAGAATACGAGGGAGAGAGGGAGAGAGAACACGAGGGAGAGAGGGAGAGAGAACACGAGGGAGAGAGAGAGAACACGAGGGAGAGAGAGAGACAGACAGAGACAGAGAGAGAGAGACAGAGAGAAAACACACGAGAGAGAGAGAACACGAGGGAGAGAACACGAGGGAGAGAACACGAGGGAGAGAACACGAGGGAGAGAACACGAGGGAGAGAACACGAGGGAGAGAACACGAGGGAGAGAACACGAGGGAGAGAACACGAGGGAGAGAACACGAGGGGGAGAGAGAGTGACACCACGAGAGAGAGAGAGAGAGGGAGAACACGAGAGACAGAGAACACGAGAGACAGAGAGAACACGAGAGAGCGAGGACACGAGAGAGAGAGAGAGAACATGAGGGAGAGAGAGAGAGAGAGAACACGAGGGAGAGAGGGAGAGGACACGAGGGAGAGAGAGACAGAGAGAGAGAGACAGAGACTGTGACAGAGAGAGAGAAAACACACGAGAGAGAGAGAACACGAGGGAGGGAGAGAGAGAACACGAGGGAGAAAGAGAGAACACGAGGGAGAGAGAGAAAACACGAGGGAGAGAGAGAAAACACGAGGGAGAGAGAGAAAACACGAGGGAGAGAGAGAAAACACGAGGGAGAGAGAGAACACGAAAGTGAGATAGAACACGAGAGAGAGAGCGAGAACACGAGAGAGAGAGAACACGAGAGAGAGACAGAGAGAACACGAGGGAGAGAACACGAGGGAGAGAGAGAGAGAGAACACGAGGGAGAGAGGGAGAGAGAGAAAACACACGAGAGAGAGAACACGAGGGAGAGAGAGAGAACACAAGGGAGTGAGAGAGAACACGAGGGAGAGAGAGAAAACATTAGGGAGAGAGAACATGAGGAAGAGAGAGAGAACACGAGGGAGAGAGAGAGTGAGAACACGAGAGAGAGAGCGAGAACACGAGAGAGAGAGAACATGAGAGACAGAGAGAACACTAGAGAGAGAGAACACGAGAGAGAGAGAGAGAGAGAACACGAGGGAGAGAGAGAGAGAACACGAGGGAGAGAGAGAGAGAACACGAGGGAGAGAGAGAGAGAACACGAGGGAGAGAGAACATGAGGCAGAGAGAGAGAACACGAGAGAGAGAGAGCGAGCGAGAGGGAGAGAGAGCAAGAGAGAGCGAGAGAACACGAGTGAGAGAGAGAACATGAGCGAGCGAGTGAGAAAATGCGCGAGAGAGAGCACGCGCGAGAGACAGAGAGAGAGAGAGAGCGAACACGAGCGAGAGAGAGAGCGCGAGAGAGAGAGCGAACATGAGCAAGGGAGAGGGAGAGCGCGAGAGAACACGAGCAGGAGAGAATCAGAACAAATGAGAGAGAGAAAACAAGAGCAAGAGAGAGAGAACACGAGAGAGAGAGAGAGAGAGAGAGAACACGAGCGACAAAACACGAGAGAGCAAGAGCACGAGAGAGAGAACACGAGCGAGAGAGAGAGAGAGTGCGCGAGAGAGAGGAAGATAGAAAACACGAGCGAGTGAGAGAGAGAAATATCACGAAGGAGAGAGAGAACGTGAGCCTGACAGATAACATGAGCCAGAGAGACACAGAGTGCGAACACAGGAGAGAGAGAGAACACGAGGGAGAGAGAGAGAGAGAGAACACGAGGGAGAGAGGGAGAGAGAGAACACGAGGGAGAGAGTGAGAGAGAACACGAGGGAGAGAGAGAACACGAGGGAGAGAGAGAGAACACGAGGGAGAGAGAGAGACAGACAGAGACAGAGAGAGAGAGACAGAGAGAAAACACACGAGAGAGAGAGAACACGAGGGAGAGAACACGAGGGAGAGAACACGAGGGAGAGAACACGAGGGAGAGAACACAAGGGAGAGAACACGAGGGAGAGAACACGAGGGGGAGAGAGAGCGACACCACGAGAGAGAGAGAGAGAGGGAGAACACGAGAGACAGAGAACACGAGAGACAGAGAGAACACGAGAGAGCGAGGACACGAGAGAGAGAGAGAGAACATGAGGGAGAGAGAGAGAGAGAGAACACGAGGGAGAGAGGGAGAGAACACGAGGGAGAGAGAGACAGAGAGAGAGAGACAGAGACTGTGACAGAGAGAGAGAAAACACACGAGAGAGAGAGAACACGAGGGAGGGAGAGAGAGAACACGAGGGAGAAAGAGAGAACACGAGGGAGAGAGAGAAAACACGAGGGAGAGAGAGAAAACACGAGGGAGAGAGAGAAAACACGAGGGAGAGAGAGAAAACATGAGGGAGAGAGAGAACACGAAAGTGAGATAGAACACGAGAGAGAGAGCGAGAACACGAGAGAGAGAGAACACGAGAGAGAGAGAACACGAGAGACAGAGAGAACACGAGAGAGAGACAGAGAGAACACGAGGGAGAGAACACGAGGGAGAGAGAGAGAGAGAACACGAGGGAGAGAGGGAGAGAGAGAGAGAGAGAAAACACACGAGAGAGAGAACACGAGGGAGAGAGAGAGAACACAAGGGAGTGAGAGAGAACACAAGGGAGAGAGAGAGAGAGAGAACACGAGGGAGAGAGAGAAAACATGAGGGAGAGAGAACACGAGGAAGAGAGAGAGTGAGAACACGAGAGAGAGAGCGAGAACACGAGAGAGAGAGAACATGAGAGACAGAGAGAACACTAGAGAGAGAGAACACGAGAGAGAGAGAGAGAGAACACGAGGGAGAGAGAGAGAGAACACGAGGGAGAGAGAGAGAGAACACGAGGGAGAGAGAGAGAGAACACGAGGGAGAGAGAACATGAGGCAGAGAGAGAGAACACGAGAGAGAGAGAGCGAGCGAGAGGGAGAGAGAGCAAGAGAGAGCGAGAGAACACGAGTGAGAGAGAGAACATGAGCGAGCGAGTGAGAAAATGCGCGAGAGAGAGCACGCGCGAGAGACAGAGAGAGAGAGAGAGCGAACACGAGCGAGAGAGAGAGCGCGAGAGAGAGAGCGAACATGGGCAAGGGAGAGGGACAGCGCGAGAGAACACGAGCAGGAGAGAATCAGAACAAATGAGAGAGAGAAAACAAGAGCAAGAGAGAGAGAACACGAGACAGAGAGAGAGAGAGAGAACACGAGCGACAAAACACGAGAGAGCAAGAGCACGAGAGAGAGAACACGAGCGAGAGAGAGAGAGAGTGCGCGAGAAAGAGGAAGATAGAAAACACGAGCGAGAGAGAGAGAGAAATATCACGAAGGAGAGAGAGAACGTGAGCCAGACAGATAACATGAGCCAGAGAGACACAGAGTGCGAACACAGGAGAGAGAGAGAACACGAGGGAGAGAGAGAGAGAGAGAACACGAGGGAGAGAGGGAGAGAGAACACGAGGGAGAGAGAGAACACGAGGGAGAGAGAGAGAGAGAGAGAACATGAGGGAGAGAGAACCCGAGGGAGAGAGAGAGACAGAGAGAGACAGAGACAGAGACAGAGACAGAGACAGAGAAAACACACGAGAGAGAGAGAACACAGGAGAGAGAGAGAACACAGGAGAGAGAGAGAACACAGGAGAGAGAGAGAGAGAGAGAGAACACGAGGGAGAGAGAGAGAGAGAGAGAGAGAGACAGAGACAGAGACAGAGAAAGAGATAGAGAAAACACACGAGAGAGAGAGAACACGAGGGAGAGAACACGAGGGAGAGAGAGAGAGAGAGAGAGAACATGAGGGAGAGGGAACCCGAGGGAGAGAGAACCCGAGGGAGAGAGAGAGACAGAGAGAGACAGAGACAGAAACAGAGAAAGAGAGAGAGAAAACAAACGAGAGAGAGGGAACACAAGGGAGAGAGAGAACACGAGAGACAGAGAGAACACGAGACAGAGAGAACACGAGAGAGAGAGAACACGAGAGAGAGAGAGAGAGAGAACACGAGAGAGTGAGAGAGAACACGAGAGACAGACAGAACACGAGAGAGAGAGAACACGAGAGAGAGAGAACACGAGAGAGAGAGAACACGAGAGAAAGAGAGAGAGAACACGAGAGAAAGAGAGAGAGTGAGAACACGAGAGAGAGAGAAAACACGAGAGACAGAGAGAACACGAGAGAGAGAGAGAGAGAGAACACGAGGTAGAGAGAGAGAGAGAGAACACGAGGGAGAGAGGGAGAGAGAACACGAGGGAGAGAGAGACAGAGAGAGAGAGACAGAGACAGAGACAGAGAGAGAGAAAACACACGAGAGAGAGAACACGAGGGAGAGAGAGAGAACACAAGGGAGAGAGAGAGAGAAAACACAGGGGAGAGAGAGAACACGAGGGAGAGAGTGAAAACACACGAGAGAGCGAGAACACGAGGGAGAGAGGGAGAGAGAACACGAGCGACAAAACACGAGAGAGCAAGAGCACGAGAGAGAGAACACGAGCGAGAGAGAGAGAGAGTGCGCGAGAGAGAGGAAGATAGAAAACACGAGCGAGAGAGAGAGAGAAATATCACGAAGGAGAGAGAGAACGTGAGCCAGACAGATAACATGAGCCAGAGAGACACAGAGTGCGAACACACGAGAGAGTGAGAACACAGGAGAGAGAGAGAACACGAGGGAGAGAGAGAGAGAGAGAATACGAGGGAGAGAGGGAGAGAGAGAACACGAGGGAGAGAGGGAGAGAGAACACGAGGGATAGAGAACATGAGGCAGAGAGAGAGAACACGAGAGAGAGAGCGAGCGAGAGGGAGAGACAGCAAGAGAGAGCGAGAGAACACGAGCGAGAGAGAGAGCGAGAACACGAGAGAGAGAGAGAACATGAGAGACAGAGAGAGAACACGAGGGAGAGAACACGAGGGAGAGAGAGGGAGAGAACACGAGGGAGAGAGGGAGAGAGAACACGAGGGAGAGAGAGAGAACACGAGGGAGAGAGAGAGAACACGAGGGAGAGAGAGAACACGAGAGAGAGAGAGAAAACACGAGGAAGAGAGAGAGAACACGAGAGAGAGAGAGAACACGAGAGAGAGAGAGAACACGAGAGAGAGAGAGAAAACACGAGGAAGAGAGAGAGAACACGAGGGAGAGAGAGAGAGAGCGAGAACACGAGAGACAGAGAGGACACGGGAGACAGAACATGAGAGAGAGAGAGAGAGAGAGAGAGAGAACACGAGGGAGAGAGAACACCAAGGAAAGAGAGAGAGAACACGAGGGAGAGACAGAGACAGAGACAGAGACTGAGAAAAAACACGAGAGAGAGAGAACACGAGGGAGAGAGAGAGAACACAAGGGAGGGAGAGAGAACACGAGGAAGAGAGAGAAAGAACACAGGGGAGTGAGAGAACACGAGGGAGAGAGAGAACACGAAAAAGAGAGAGAACACGAGAGAGAGAGAGCGAGAACACGAGAGACAGACAGAACATGAGAGAGAGAGAGAACACAAGGGAGAAAACACGAGGGAGAGAGGGAGAGAGAACACGAGGGAGAGAGAGACAGAGAGAGAGAGAGACAGAGACAGAGACAGAGAGAGAGAAAACACACGAGAGAGAGAACACGAGGGAGAGAGAGAGAACACAAGGGAGAGAGAGAGAGAAAACACACGAGAGAGCGAGAACACGAGGGAGAGAGGGAGAGAGAACACGAGCGACAAAACACGAGAGAGCAAGAGCACGAGAGAGAGAACACGAGCGAGAGAGAGAGAGAGTGCGCGAGAGAGAGGAAGATAGAAAACACGAGCGAGAGAGAGAGAGAAATATCACGAAGGAGAGAGAGAACGTGAGCCAGACAGATAACATGAGCCAGAGAGACACAGAGTGCGAACACACGAGAGAGTGAGAACACAGGAGAGAGAGAGAACACGAGGGAGAGAGAGAGAGAGAGAATACGAGGGAGAGAGGGAGAGAGAGAACACGAGGGAGAGAGGGAGAGAGAACACGAGGGATAGGGAACATGAGGCAGAGAGAGAGAACACGAGAGAGAGAGCGAGCGAGAGGGAGAGACAGCAAGAGAGAGCGAGAGAACACGAGCGAGAGAGAGAGCGAGAACACGAGAGAGAGAGAGAACATGAGAGACAGAGAGAGAACACGAGGGAGAGAACACGAGGGAGAGAGAGGGAGAGAACACGAGGGAGAGAGGGAGAGAGAACACAAGGGAGAGAGAGAGAACACGAGGGAGAGAGAGAACACGAAAGAGAGAGAACACGAGAGAGAGAGAGAAAACACGAGGAAGAGAGAGAGAACACGAGAGACAGAGAGGACACGGGAGACAGAACATGAGAGAGAGAGAGAGAGAGAGAGAACACGAGGTCGAGAACACGATGGAGAGAGAGAGAGAGAACACGAGGGAGAGAGAACACCAAGGAAAGAGAGAGAGAACACGAGGGAGAGACAGAGACAGAGACAGAGACTGAGAAAAAACACGAGAGAGAAAGAACACGAGGGAGAGAGAGAGAACACAAGGGAGGGAGAGAGAACACGAGGAAGAGAGAGAGAGAACACAGGGGAGAGAGAGAACACGAGGGAGAGAGAGAACACGAAAGAGAGAGAGAACACGAGAGAGAGAGAGCGAGAACACGAGAGAGAGAGAGCGAGAACACGAGAGACAGACAGAACACGAGAGAGAGAACATGAGAGAGAGAGAGAACACGAGGGAGAAAACACGAGGGAGAGAGGGAGAGAGAACACGAGGGAGAGAGAGACAGAGAGAGAGAGACAGAGACAGAGACAGAGAGAGAGAAAACACACGAGAGAGAGAACACGAGGGAGAGAGAGAGAACACAAGGGAGAGAGAGAGAGAAAACACGAGGGAGAGAGAGAGAACACAAGGGAGTGAGAGAGAACACAAGGGAGAGAGAGAGAGAGAGAACACGAGGGAGAGAGAGAAAACATGAGGGAGAGAGAACACGAGGAAGAGAGAGAGTGAGAACACGAGAGAGAGAGCGAGAACACGAGAGAGAGAGAACATGAGAGACAGAGAGAACACTAGAGAGAGAGAACACGAGAGAGAGAGAGAGAGAACACGAGGGAGAGAGAGAGAGAACACGAGGGAGAGAGAGAGAGAACACGAGGGAGAGAGAGAGAGAACACGAGGGAGAGAGAACATGAGGCAGAGAGAGAGAACACGAGAGAGAGAGAGCGAGCGAGAGGGAGAGAGAGCAAGAGAGAGCGAGAGAACACGAGTGAGAGAGAGAACATGAGCGAGCGAGTGAGAAAATGCGCGAGAGAGAGCACGCGCGAGAGACAGAGAGAGAGAGAGAGCGAACACGAGCGAGAGAGAGAGCGCGAGAGAGAGAGCGAACATGGGCAAGGGAGAGGGACAGCGCGAGAGAACACGAGCAGGAGAGAATCAGAACAAATGAGAGAGAGAAAACAAGAGCAAGAGAGAGAGAACACGAGACAGAGAGAGAGAGAGAGAACACGAGCGACAAAACACGAGAGAGCAAGAGCACGAGAGAGAGAACACGAGCGAGAGAGAGAGAGAGTGCGCGAGAAAGAGGAAGATAGAAAACACGAGCGAGAGAGAGAGAGAAATATCACGAAGGAGAGAGAGAACGTGAGCCAGACAGATAACATGAGCCAGAGAGACACAGAGTGCGAACACAGGAGAGAGAGAGAACACGAGGGAGAGAGAGAGAGAGAGAACACGAGGGAGAGAGTGAGAGAGAACACGAGGGAGAGAGAGAACACGAGGGAGAGAGAGAGAGAGAGAGAACATGAGGGAGAGAGAACCCGAGGGAGAGAGAGAGACAGAGAGAGACAGAGACAGAGACAGAGACAGAGACAGAGAAAACACACGAGAGAGAGAGAACACAGGAGAGAGAGAGAACACAGGAGAGAGAGAGAACACAGGAGAGAGAGAGAACACAGGAGAGAGAGAGAGAGAGAGAGAACACGAGGGAGAGAGAGAGAGAGAGAGAGACAGAGACAGAGACAGAGAAAGAGATAGAGAAAACACACGAGAGAGAGAGAACACGAGGGAGAGAACACGAGGGAGAGAGAGAGAGAGAGAGAGAACATGAGGGAGAGGGAACCCGAGGGAGAGAGAACCCGAGGGAGAGAGAGAGACAGAGAGAGACAGAGACAGAAACAGAGAAAGAGAGAGAGAAAACAAACGAGAGAGAGGGAACACAAGGGAGAGAGAGAACACGAGAGACAGAGAGAACACGAGACAGAGAGAACACGAGAGAGAGAGAACACGAGAGAGAGAGAGAGAGAGAACACGAGAGAGTGAGAGAGAACACGAGAGACAGACAGAACACGAGAGAGAGAGAACACGAGAGAGAGAGAACACGAGAGAGAGAGAACACGAGAGAAAGAGAGAGAGAACACGAGAGAAAGAGAGAGAGTGAGAACACGAGAGAGAGAGAAAACACGAGAGACAGAGAGAACACGAGAGAGAGAGAGAGAGAGAGAGAACACGAGGTAGAGAGAGAGAGAGAGAACACGAGGGACAGAGGGAGAGAGAACACGAGGGAGAGAGAGACAGAGAGAGAGAGACAGAGACAGAGACAGAGAGAGAGAAAACACACGAGAGAGAGAACACGAGGGAGAGAGAGAGAACACAAGGGAGAGAGAGAGAGAAAACACAGGGGAGAGAGAGAACACGAGGGAGAGAGTGAAAACACACGAGAGAGCGAGAACACGAGGGAGAGAGGGAGAGAGAACACGAGCGACAAAACACGAGAGAGCAAGAGCACGAGAGAGAGAACACGAGCGAGAGAGAGAGAGAGTGCGCGAGAGAGAGGAAGATAGAAAACACGAGCGAGAGAGAGAGAGAAATATCACGAAGGAGAGAGAGAACGTGAGCCAGACAGATAACATGAGCCAGAGAGACACAGAGTGCGAACACACGAGAGAGTGAGAACACAGGAGAGAGAGAGAACACGAGGGAGAGAGAGAGAGAGAGAATACGAGGGAGAGAGGGAGAGAGAGAACACGAGGGAGAGAGGGAGAGAGAACACGAGGGATAGAGAACATGAGGCAGAGAGAGAGAACACGAGAGAGAGAGCGAGCGAGAGGGAGAGACAGCAAGAGAGAGCGAGAGAACACGAGCGAGAGAGAGAGCGAGAACACGAGAGAGAGAGAGAACATGAGAGACAGAGAGAGAACACGAGGGAGAGAACACGAGGGAGAGAGAGGGAGAGAACACGAGGGAGAGAGGGAGAGAGAACACGAGGGAGAGAGAGAGAACACGAGGGAGAGAGAGAGAACACGAGGGAGAGAGAGAACACGAGAGAGAGAGAGAAAACACGAGGAAGAGAGAGAGAACACGAGAGAGAGAGAGAACACGAGAGAGAGAGAGAACACGAGAGAGAGAGAGAAAACACGAGGAAGAGAGAGAGAACACGAGGGAGAGAGAGAGAGAGCGAGAACACGAGAGACAGAGAGGACACGGGAGACAGAACATGAGAGAGAGAGAGAGAGAGAGAGAGAGAACACGAGGGAGAGAGAACACCAAGGAAAGAGAGAGAGAACACGAGGGAGAGACAGAGACAGAGACAGAGACTGAGAAAAAACACGAGAGAGAGAGAACACGAGGGAGAGAGAGAGAACACAAGGGAGGGAGAGAGAACACGAGGAAGAGAGAGAAAGAACACAGGGGAGTGAGAGAACACGACGGAGAGAGAGAACACGAAAAAGAGAGAGAACACGAGAGAGAGAGAGCGAGAACACGAGAGACAGACAGAACATGAGAGAGAGAGAGAACACAAGGGAGAAAACACGAGGGAGAGAGGGAGAGAGAACACGAGGGAGAGAGAGACAGAGAGAGAGAGAGACAGAGACAGAGACAGAGAGAGAGAAAACACACGAGAGAGAGAACACGAGGGAGAGAGAGAGAACACAAGGGAGAGAGAGAGAGAAAACACACGAGAGAGCGAGAACACGAGGGAGAGAGGGAGAGAGAACACGAGCGACAAAACACGAGAGAGCAAGAGCACGAGAGAGAGAACACGAGCGAGAGAGAGAGAGAGTGCGCGAGAGAGAGGAAGATAGAAAACACGAGCGAGAGAGAGAGAGAAATATCACGAAGGAGAGAGAGAACGTGAGCCAGACAGATAACATGAGCCAGAGAGACACAGAGTGCGAACACACGAGAGAGTGAGAACACAGGAGAGAGAGAGAACACGAGGGAGAGAGAGAGAGAGAGAATACGAGGGAGAGAGGGAGAGAGAGAACACGAGGGAGAGAGGGAGAGAGAACACGAGGGATAGGGAACATGAGGCAGAGAGAGAGAACACGAGAGAGAGAGCGAGCGAGAGGGAGAGACAGCAAGAGAGAGCGAGAGAACACGAGCGAGAGAGAGAGCGAGAACACGAGAGAGAGAGAGAACATGAGAGACAGAGAGAGAACACGAGGGAGAGAACACGAGGGAGAGAGAGGGAGAGAACACGAGGGAGAGAGGGAGAGAGAACACAAGGGAGAGAGAGAGAACACGAGGGAGAGAGAGAACACGAAAGAGAGAGAGAACACGAGAGAGAGAGAGAAAACACGAGGAAGAGAGAGAGAACACGAGAGACAGAGAGGACACGGGAGACAGAACATGAGAGAGAGAGAGAGAGAGAGAGAACACGAGGTCGAGAACACGATGGAGAGAGAGAGAGAGAACACGAGGGAGAGAGAACACCAAGGAAAGAGAGAGAGAACACGAGGGAGAGACAGAGACAGAGACAGAGACTGAGAAAAAACACGAGAGAGAAAGAACACGAGGGAGAGAGAGAGAACACAAGGGAGGGAGAGAGAACACGAGGAAGAGAGAGAGAGAACACAGGGGAGAGAGAGAACACGAGGGAGAGAGAGAACACGAAAGAGAGAGAGAACACGAGAGAGAGAGAGCGAGAACACGAGAGAGAGAGAGCGAGAACACGAGAGACAGACAGAACACGAGAGAGAGAACATGAGAGAGAGAGAGAACACGAGGGAGAAAACACGAGGGAGAGAGGGAGAGAGAACACGAGGGAGAGAGAGACAGAGAGAGAGAGACAGAGACAGAGACAGAGAGAGAGAAAACACACGAGAGAGAGAACACGAGGGAGAGAGAGAGAACACAAGGGAGAGAGAGAGAGAAAACACAGGGGAGAGAGAGAACACGAGGGAGAGAGTGAAAACACACGAGAGAGCGAGAACACGAGGGAGAGAGGGAGAGAGAACACGAGCGACAAAACACGAGAGAGCAAGAGCACGAGAGAGAGAACATGAGCGAGAGAGAGAGAGAGTGCGCGAGAGAGAGGATGATAGAAAACACGAGCGAGAGAGAGAGAGAAATATCACGAAGGAGAGAGAGAACGTGAGCCAGACAGATAACATGAGCCAGAGAGACACAGAGTGCGAACACACGAGAGAGTGAGAACACAGGAGAGAGAGAGAACACGAGGGAGAGAGAGAGAGAGAGAGAGAGAATACGAGGGAGAGAGGGAGAGAGAGAACACGAGGGAGAGAGGGAGAGAGAGAACACGAGGGAGAGAGAGAGAGAGAGAGAACATGAGGGAGAGAGAACCCGAGGGAGAGAGAGAAACAGAGAGAGACAGAGACAGAGACAGAGAAAGAGATAGAGAAAACACACGAGAGAGAGAGAACTCGAGGGAGAGAACACGAGGGAGAGAGAGAGAGAGGGAGAGAGAACATGAGGGAGAGAGAACCCGAGGGAGAGAGAACCCGAGGGAGAGAGAGAGAGACAGAGAGAGACAGAGACAGAGACAGAGAAAGAGAGAGAGAAAACACACGAGAGAGAGGGAACACAAGGGAGAGAGAGAATAGGGGAGACAGAGAGAACACGAGACAGAGAGAACACGAGAGAGAGAGAACACGAGAGAGAGAGAGAGAGAACACGAGAGAGTGAGAGAGAACACGAGAGACAGACAGAACACGAGAGAGAGAGAGAACACGAAAGA
>NC_092749.1:69744396-69772916 GCF_047496795.1 Chiloscyllium punctatum
TCACGAACGAGAGAGAGAACATGAGCGAGACAGATAACGAGTGAGAGAGACAGAGAGAGTGAACGCACGAGAGAGTGAGAACACACGAGAGAGAGAGAGAGAAAATGAGAGAGAGAGAACACGAGAGAGAGAGAACACAAGGGAGAGAGAGAGAGAACACGAGGGAGAGAGAGAGAGAACACGAGGGAGCGAGAGGGAACACGAGGGAGAGAGAGAGAACGCGAGGGAGAGAGAAAAGGAACGCGAGAGAGATAGAACATGAGGCAGAGTCAGAGAACACGAGAGAGAGAGCGAGCGAGAGGGAGAGAGAGCAAGAGAGAGCGAGAGAACACGAGTGAGAGAGAGAACATGAGCGAGCGAGAGAGAGAGAGAGAGAGCGAACATGAGCATGCGAGAGGGAGAGCGCGAGAGAACACGAGCAGGAAAGAATCAGAACAAACGAGAGAGAGAAAACACGAGCAAGAGAGATAACACGAGAGAGAGAGAGAGAACACGAGCGAGAAAACACGAGAGAGCAAGAGCACGAGAGAGAGAACACGAGCGAGCGAGAGTGCGCGTGAGAGAGCGAGATAGAAAACACGAGAGAGAGAGAGAGAGAGAGAGTGAACACGAGCGAGAGAGAGATATCACGAACGAGAGAGAGAACATGAGCGAGACAGATAACATGAGTGAGAGAGACAGAGAGAGTGAACACACGAGAGAGTGAGAACACACGAGAGAGAGAGAACACGAGAGAGAGAGAGAACATGAGCAAGAGAGAGAGAACACGAGGGAGAGAGAACACGAGAGAGAGAACACGAGAGAGAGAGAACACGAGGGAGCGAGAGAGAACACGAGGAAGAGAGAGAACACGAGGGAGAGAGAGAGAACGTGAGGGAGAGAGAGAAGGAACGCGAGGAAGAGAGAACATGAGGCAGAGAGAGAGAACACGAGAGATAGAGAGAGAGCGAGCGAGAGGGAGAGAGAGCAAGAGAGAGCGAGAGAACATGAGCGAGCGAGAGAGAGAGTGCGCGAGAGACAGCACGCGTGAGAGAGAGAGCGAACATGAGCGTGGGAGAGGGAGAGCGCGAGAGAACACGAGCAGGAGAGAAGCAGAACAAACGAGAGAGAGAAAACACGAGCAAAAGAGAGAGAACACGAGAGAGAGAGAGAGAATACGAGCGAGAAAACACGAGAGAGCAAGAGCACGAGAGAGAGAACACTAACAAGAGAGAGAGAACACGAGCGAGCGAGCGAGAGCGAGAGCGAACACGAGCGAGACAGTGCGCGAGAGTGCGCGAGAGAGAAAACACGGGCGAGAGAGAGAGAGTGAACACAAGCGAGAGAGAGATATCACGAACGAGAGAGAGAACATGAGCGAGACAGATAACATGAGTGAGAGAGACAGAGAGAGTGAACACACGAGAGAGTGAGAACACACGAGAGAGAGAGAACACGAGAGAGAGAGAGAACATGAGCAAGAGAGAGAGAACACGAGGGAGAGAGAACACGAGAGAGAGAGAACACGAGGGAGCGAGAGAGAACACGAGGGAGAGAGAGAGAACGCGAGGGAGAGAGAGAAGGAACGCGAGGAAGAGAGAACATGAGGCAGAGAGAGAGAACACGAGAGATAGAGAGAGAGCGAGCGAGAGGGAGAGAGAGCAAGAGAGAGCGAGAGAACACGAGCGAGCGAGAGAGAGAGTGCACGAGAGACAGCGCGCGCGAGAGAGAGAGCGAACACGAGCGTGGGAGAGGGAGAGCGCGAGAGAACACGAGCAGGAGAGAATCAGAACAAACGAGAGAGAGAAAACACGAGCAAAAGAGAGAGAACACGAGAGAGAGAGAGAACACGAGCGAGAAAACACGAGAGAGCAAGAGCACGAGAGAGAGAACACTAACAAGAGAGAGAGAATACGAGCGAGCGAGCGAGAGCGAGAGCGAACACAAGCGAGAGAGTGCGCGAGAGAGAGCGAGATAGAAAACACGAGCGAGAGAGTGAGAGAGAGAACACGAGCGAGAGAGAGAGAGACAGCGAACACACGAGAGAGTGATAACACACGAGAGAGAGAGAACACGAGGGAGAGAGAGAGAGAGAGAGAACATGAGCGAGAGAGAGAGAACATGAGCAAGAGAGAGAGAACACGAGGGATAGAGAACACGAGGGAGAGAGAACACGAGGGAGAGAACACGAGGGAGAGAACACGAGGGAGAGAACACAAGGGAGAGAACACAAGGGAGAGAAAACACGAGGGAGAGAGAACACGAGGGAGGGAGAACACGAGGGAGGGAGAACACGAGAGAGGGGGAGAGACACGAGTGAGGGGGAGAGACACGTGTGAGGGGGAGAGAACACGAGGGAGAAAGAGAGAGAGAACACGAGGTAGAGAGAGAGAGAACGAGGGAGAGAGAACACGAGGGAGAGAGAACACGAGGGAGAGAGAACACGAGGGAGAGAGAACACGAGGGAGAGATCACGAGGGAGAGAGCGAGAGAGAGCGAGAGAGAGAGCGAGAGAACACGAGGGAGAGAGATAGAGAGAGAGAGAGAGAGAGAAATATCACGAACGAGAGAGAAAACATGAGCGAGACAGATAACATGAGCGAGAGAGACAGAGAGAGTGAACACACGAGAGAGTGAGAACACACGAGAGAGAGAGAGAACACGAGGGACAGAGAGAGAGAGAACATGAGCAAGAGAGAGAGAACACGAGGGAGAGAACATGAGAGAGAGAGAACACGAGAGCGAGAGACAGAGAGAGAGAAAACACACAACAGAGAACACATGAGAGAGAGAACACGAGAGAGAGTGACAACACGAAAGATAGAATGAGAACACGAGCGAGAGTGTGCGAGAGAGAGTGAGGGAGAGAACACAAGCGAGAGAGACAGATAACATGAGCGAGAGAGAGAGAGAGAGAGATAACTCACGAAAGAGAGCGAACGCACGAGAGAGTGAGAACACACGAGAGAGAGAGAATAAGAACATGAGAGAGAACACGAGAGAGAGAGAACATAAGGGAGAAAACACGCGAGAGAGAGAACACGCGAGAGAGAGAACACGCGAGAGAGAGAACACGCGAGAGAGAGGGAGAACACGAGGAAGAGAGAGAGAACATGAGGGAGAGAGAACGCTAGGAAGAGAGAGAGAACACGATGGAGAGAGAGAGAACGCGAGGGAGAGAGAACACGAGTCGGAGAGAGAGAGAGAGAGAGAGAGAGAGAGAGAGAGAGAGAGAACACGAGAGAGAGAGCGAGCGAGAGGGAGAGAGAGCAAGAGAGAAAGCGAGAGAACACGAGCGAGAGAGAGAACACGAGGGAGAGAACACGAGGGAGAGAGAGGGAGAGAACATGAGGGAGACAGAGAGAGAGAACACGAGGGTGAGAGAGACAGAGAGAGACAAAACACACAAGAGAGAGAGAACACGAGAGAGAGAGAGAACATGAGAGAGAGAGAGAGAGAGAACACGAGGGAGAGAGAGAGAGAGAGAACACGAGGGAGAGAGGGAGAGAGAGAACACGAGGGAGAGAGAGAGAACACGAGGGGGAGAGAGAGAACACGAGCGGGAGAGAGAGAGAAAACATGAGGCAGAGAGAGAACACGAGAGAGAGAGAGAGAGAACACGAGAGAGAGAGAGAGAGAAAACACACAAGGGAGTACACACGAAAGAAAGAATATGAGAGAGAGTGAGAAAACGAAAGATAGAATGAGAACACGAGCGAGAGAGAGAGTGCGCGAGAGAGAGTGAGGGAGAGAATACGAGCGAGAGACAGATAACATGAGTGAGAGAGAGAGAGAGAGAGACAACTCACGAGAGAGAGCGAACGCACGAGAGAGTGAGAACACACGAGAGAGAGAATGAGAACACGAGAGAGAGAGAACACAAGCGAGAGAGAGAACAAAAGGAAGGGGGAGAGAGAGAACAAAAGGGAGAGAGAGAGAGAACACAAGAAAGAGAGAGAGAACAGGAGGGAGAGAGAGAGAGAGAGAGAGAGAAAATACGAGAGAGAGAACATGAGGGAGAGAGAGAGAACACGAGGGAGAGAGAGAGAGAGACAAAGAGATAGAAAACACACGAGAGAGAGAGAACACGAGGGAGAGAGAGAGAATACAAGGGAGTGAGAGAGAACACAAGGGAGAGAGAGAGAACACGAGGGAGAGAGAGAGAACACAGGGGAGTGAGAGAACACGAGGGAGAGAGAGAAAACATGAGGGAGAGAGAGAACACGAAAGAGAGAGAGAACACGAGAGAGAGAGAGAGAACACGAGAGAGAGAGAGAGAGACAGTGAGGGAGAGAACACTAGCGAGAGACAGATAACATGAGCGAGAGAGAGAGACAACTCACGAGAGAGAGCGAACGCACGAGGGAGTGAGAAAATACGAGAGAGAGAGAATGAGAATACGAGAGAGAGAGAGAACACAAGGGAGAGAGAGAACACAAATGAGAGAGAGAGAGAGAAAGAAAGAGAGAGTACACGAGAGAGAGAGCAAGAACACGAGAGAGAGAGACAGAGAGAGAGCGAGAACACGAGAGAGAGCGAGAACACGAGAGAGAGAGAACACGAAGGAGAGAACACGAGGGAGAGAACACGAGGGAGAGAGAACCCGAGGGTGAGAGAGAGAGAACACGAGGGAGAGAGAGACAGAGTGAGACAGAGTCTGAGACAGAGAGAGAGAAAACACACGAGAGAGAGGGAACACGAGGGAGAGAGAGAGAACACGAGGGAGAGAGAGAGAAAACATGAGGGAGAGAGAGAACACGAAAGAGAGAGAGAACACGAGAGAGAGAGAGAAAACACACGAGAGAGAGAGAACACGAGGAAGAGAGAGAGAACACGAGGGAGAGGGAGAGAGAGAGAACACGAGAGAGAGAGAGAGAGCGAGAACACGACAGAGATAGAGAGCGAGAACACGAGAGAGAGAGAACACTAGAGACAGAGAGAAAGCGAGAGAGAGCGAACACGAGAGAGAGAGAGAACACGAGGGAGAGAACACGAGGGAGAGAGAGAGAGAGAACACGAGGGAGAGAGAGGGAGAGAACACGAGGGAGACAGAGAGAGAGAACACGAGGGTGAGAGAGAGAGAGAGAGACAAAACACACAAGAGAGAGAGAACACGAGAGAGAGAGAGAACACGAGAGAGAGAGAGAACACGAGAGAGAGAGAGAACACGAGAGAGAGAGAACACGAGAGAGAGAGAGAACACGAGAGAGAGAGAGAGAACACGAGGGAGAGAGGGAGAGAGAGAACACGAGGGAGAGAGAGAGAACACGAGGGGGAGAGAGAGAACACGAGCGGGAGAGAGAGAGAAAACATGAGGCAGAGAGAGAACACGAGAGAGAGAGAGAGAGAGAGAAAACACACAAGGGAGTACACACGAAAGAAAGAATATGAGAGCGAGTGAGAAAACGAAAGATAGAATGAGAACACGAGCGAGAGAGAGAGAGAACACGAGGGAGAGAGAGACAGAGTGAGACAGAGACTGAGACAGAGAGAGAGAAAACACACGAGAGAGAGGGACCACGAGGGAGAGAGAGAGAGAACACGAGGGAGAGAGAGAGAAAACATGAGGGAGAGAGAGAACACGAAAGAGAGAGAGAACACGAGAGAGAGAGAGAGAGAGAGAGAAAACACACGAGAGAGAGAGAACATGAGGAAGAGAGAGAGAACACGTGGGAGAGGGAGAGAGAGAGAACACGAGAGAGGGAGAGAGAGAGAACACGAGAGAGAGAGAGAGAGCGAGAACACGACAGAGATAGAGAGCGAGAACACGAGAGAGAGAGAACACTAGAGACAGAGAGAAAACGAGAGAGAGCGAACACGAGAGAGAGAGAGAACACGAGGGAGAGAACACGAGGGAGAGAGAGAGAGAGAACACGAGGGAGAGAGGGAGAGAGAACACGAGGGAGAGAGAGAGAGAACACGAGGGAGAGAGAGACAGAGAGAAAATACACGAGAGAGAGAGAACAGTAGAGACAGAGAGAAAACGAGAGAGAGAGAACACGAGAGAGAGAGAACACGAGAGAGAGAGAACACGAGGGAGAGAACACGAGGGAGAGAGAGAGAGAGAACACGAGGGAGAGAGGGAGAGAGAACTCGAGGGAGAGAGAGAGAACACGAGGGAGAGAGAGACAGAGAGAAAATACACGAGAGAGAGAGAACACGAGGGAGAGAGAGACTGAGAGAGACAGAGACAGAGACAGAGAGAGAGAAAACACACGAGAGAGTGAGGACACGAGGGAGAGAGAGAACACGAGGGAGAGAGAGAGAACACGAGGGAGAGAGAGAGAGAACACAGGTGAGAGAGAGAACACGAGGGAGAGGGAGAAAACATGAGGGAGAGAGAGAACACGAAAGAGAGAGAGAACACGAGAGAGAGAGAGAGAAAACACATGAGAGAGAGAGAACACGAGGAAGGGAGAGAGAACACGAGGGAGAGAGAGAGAGAGAGCGAGAACACGAGAGAGAGAGAGCGAGAACACGAGAGAGAGAGAGCGAGAACACGAGAGAGCGAGAACACGAGAGAGAGAACTCGAGGGAGAGAGAGAGAGAGAACACGAGGGAGAGAGGGAGATAGAACAAGAGGGAGAGAGAGAGAGAACATGAGGGAGAGAGAGACAGAGAGAGACAGAGAGAGAGAGAGAGTGACAGAGGAGAACACGAGAGAAAGAGAACACGAGGGAGAGAGAGAGAGAACACGAGGGAGAGAGAACCCGAGGGAGAGAGACAGAGAGAGAGACAGAGAGAGAAAACACACGAGAGAGAGAGAGAACACGGGGGAGAGAGAGAGAACACGAGGGAGAGAGAGAGAGAGAGAGAGAGAGAGAGAGAACACGAGAGAAAGAGAGAGAGAGAGAAAACACACAAGGGAGAACACACGAGAGAAAGAACACGAGAGAGAGTGAGAACACGAAAGATAGAATGAGAACACGAGCGAGAGAGAGTGTGCGCGAGAGACAGTGAGGGAGAGAACACGAGCGAGAGACAGATAACATAAGTGAGAGAGTGACAGAGAGAGAGACAACTCACGAGAGAGAGCGAACGCACGAGAGAGTGAGAACACACGAGAGAGAGAGAGAATGAGAACACGAGAGAGAGAGAGAACACAAGGGAGAGAGAGAGAGAGAGAGAGAAAACACACGAGAGAGAGAGAGAACACGGTAGAGAGAGAACACACCAGAGAGAGAGAACAAGAGAGAGAGAGAGAACACGTGAGAGAGAGAGAACACGTGAGAGAGAGAACACGAGGGAGCGAGAGAGAACACGAGGGAGAGAGAGAGAACACGAGGGAGAGAGAGAGAACGCGAGGGAGAGAGAGAGAACGCGAGGGAGAGAGAGAGAACGCGAGGGAGAGAGAACATGAGGCAGAGAGAGAGAGTGAGCGAGAGAACACGAGTGAGAGAGAGAGAGAGAGAGAGAAATATCACAAACGAGAGAGAGAACATGAGCGAGACAGATAACATGAGCGAGAGAGAAAGAGAAAGCGAACACACGAGAGAGTGAGAACACACGAGAGAGAGAGAACATGAGCAAGAGAGAGAGAACATGAGGGAGAGAGAACACAAGAGAGAGAGAGAGAGAGAACACGAGGGAGAGAGAACACGAGGGAGAGAACGCGAGGGAGAGAACGCGAGGGAGAGAACACGAGGGAGAGAACACGATGGAGAGAAAACACGAGGGAGAGAGAGAGAGAACACGAGACAGAGAGAGACAGAGAGAGAGAGAGAGAGAGAGAGAAACACACGAGAGAGAGAACACGAGGGAGAGAGAGAGAGAGAACATAAGCAAGAGAGAGAGAACATGAGGGAGAGAGAACACAAGAGAGAGAGAGAGAGAGAACACGAGGGAGAGAGAACACGAGGGAGAGAACGCGAGGGAGAGAACACGAGGGAGAGAACACGATGGTGAGAAAACACGAGGGAGAGAGAGAGAGAACACGAGAGAGATAGAGACAGAGAGAGACAGACAGAGAGAGAGAGAGAGAGAGAAACACACGAGAGAGAGAACACGACGGAGAGAACACGAGGGAGAGAGAGAAAACATGAGGGAGCGAGAGAACACGAGAGAGAGAGACAGAGAGAGAGAGAAAACACACAAGAGAGAACACACGAGAGAGAACACACGAGAGAGAACACACGAGAGAGAGAACACGAGAGAGAGAACACGAGAGAGAGAACACGAGAGAGAGAACACGAGAGAGTGAGAACACAAAAGAATGAGAACACGAGCGAGAGAGAGAGAGTGCGCGAGAGAGTGCGCGAGAGAGAGTGAGGGAGAGAACACGAGCGAGACAGATAACATGAGCGAGAGAGAGAGAGACAACTCACGAGAGAGAGCGAACGCACGAGAGAGTGAGAACACACGAGAGAGAGAATGAGAACACGAGAGAGAGAGAACACGAGAGAGAGAGAGAACACGAGAGAGAGAACACAAGAGAGAGAGAACACAAGAGAGAGAGAACACAAGAACACGAGAGAGAACATGAGGGAGAGAACACGAGGGAGAGAGAGAGTACACGAGGGAGAGAGAGTGAGAGAAGGACACAGAGAGAGAGAGAGAGAGAGAGAGAGAGAAAAACACACGAGAGAGAGAGAACACGAGGGAGAGAACACGAGAGAGAGAGACAGAGAGAGAGAAAACACACAAGAGAGAACACACGAGAGAGAGAACACGAGAGAGAGTGACAACACGAAAGATAGAATGAGAACACGAGCGAGAGTGCGCGAGAGAGAGTGAGGGAGAGAACACAAGCGAGAGAGACAGATAACATGAGCGAGAGAGAGAGAGAGCGACAACTCACGAGAGAGAGCGAACGCACGAGAGAGTGAGAACACACGAGAGAGAGAGAATAAGAACATGAGAGAGAGAGAGAAGATTAGTGAGAGAACACGAGGGAGAAAGAGAGAACATGAGGGAGAGAGAGAGAGAACACATGAGAGAGAAAACACGCGAGAGAGAGAACACGCGAGAGAGAGTGAACACAAGGGAGAGAGAGATCACGAGGGAGAGAGCGAACACGAGGGAGAGAGCGAACGCGAGGGAGAGAGAGAACGGGAGGGAGAGAGAGAGAACGGGAGGGAGAGAGAGAGAACGGGAGGGAGAGAGAGAACGCGAGCGAGAGAGAACGCTAGGAAGAGAGACAGAACGCGAGGGAGAGAGAGAGAACGTGAGGGAGAGAGAGAACGTGAGGGAGAGAGAAAACGAGTCGCAGAGAGCGAGAGAGAGAGCGAGCGAGAGGGAGAGAGAGCGAGAGAACACGAGCGAGAGAACACGAGCGAGCGAGAGAGAGAGTGCGCAAGCGAGAGAGAACATGAGCAAGACAGAGAGAGAGTGAGAGAGAACACAAGCGAGAGAGAGAGAGAGCGCGAGAGAGAGAGCGCGAGAGAGAGCGAACATGAGCAAGGGAGAGGGAGAGCGCAAGAGAACACGAGCAGGAGAGAGACAGAACAAACGAGAGAGAGAAAACACGAGCGAGACAGAGAGAGAACACGAGAGAGAGAGAGAACACAAGCGAGAGAGAGAGTGCGCGAGAGAGAGCACGCACGAGAGACAGAGAGAGAGAGCGAACACAAGCGAGAGAGAGAACGCGAGAGAGAGAGAGAGAGAGAGAGCGAACATGAGCAAGGGAGAGGGAGAGCGCAAGAGAACACGAGCAGGAGAGAGACAGAACAAACGAGAGAGAGAAAACACGAGCGAGACAGAGAGAGAACACGAGAGAGAGAGAGAGAACACAAGCGAGAGAGAGAGTGCGCGAGAGAGAGCACGCACGAGAGACAGAGAGAGAGAGCGAACACAAGCGAGAGAGAGAACGCGAGAGAGAGAGAGAGAGAGAGAGCGAACATGAGCAAGGGAGAGGGAGAGCGCAAGAGAACACGAGCAGGAGAGAATCAGAACAAATGAGAGAGAGAAAACACGAGCAAGAGAGAGAGAACACGAGAGAGAGAGAGAACACGAGCGAGAGAGAGAGTGCGCGAGAGAGAGCACGCGCTAGAGACAGAGAGAGAGTGAGCGAACACGAGCTAGAGAGAGAACGTCAGAGAGAGAGAGAGCGAACATGAGCAAGGGAGAGGGAGAGCGTGAGAGAACACGAGCAGGAGAGATACAGAACAAATGAGAGAGAGAAAACACGAGCAAGAGAGAGAGAACACGAGAGAGAGAGAGAGAGAGAGAACACGAGCGAGAGAGAGAGAGAACACGAGCGAGCGAGCGAGAGCAAGAGCGAACACGAGCGAGAGAGTGCGCGAGAGAGAGCGAGATAGAAAACACGAGCGAGAGAGAGAGAGAAATATCACGAACGAGAGAGAGCACATGAGCGAGACAGATAACATGAGCGAGAAAGACAGAGAGAGCGAACACACGAGAGAGTGAGAACACACGAGAGAGAGAGAACACGAGGGAGAGAGAGAGAGAGAGAGAGAGAGAACATGAGCAAGAGAGAGAGAACACAAGGGAGAGAGAACACGAGAGAGAGAGAGAACACCAGGGAGAGAGAACACCAGGGAGAGAGAGAGAGAGAACACGAGGGACAGAGAGACAGAGAGAGAGACCGAGAGAGAGAGAGAGAGAAAACACACGAGAGAGAACACACACGAGAGAGAAAACACATGAGAGAAAAAACACGAGGGAGAGAGAGAGAGAACACGAGAGAGAGAGAGAGAGAGAGAGAAAAAACACACAAGGGAGAACACACGAGAGAAAGAACACGAGAGAGAGTGAGAACACGAAAGATAGAATGAGAACACGAGCGAGAGAGAGAGTGCGCGAGAGAGAGTGAGGGAGAGAACACGAGCGAGAGACAGATAACATGAGCGAGAGAGAGAGACAACTCACGAGAGAGCGTGAACGCACGAGAGAGTGAGAACACACGAGAGAGAGAGAATGAGAATACAAGATACGAGAGAGAGAACACGAGGAAGAGATAGAGAACACGAGGGAGAGAGAGAGAACATGAGGGAGAGAGAGACAGAGAGAGAGAGACAGAGAGAGAGAGAGAGAGCGAAAACACACAAGAGAGAGAGAACACGAGAGAGAGAGAACACGAGGGAGTGAGAGAGCGTGAAGGAGAGAGAGAGAACGCGAGGGAGAGAGAACCTGAGGTGGAGAGAGAGAGAGAGAACATGAGAGAGAGAGAGCGAGCAAGAGGGAGAGAGAGCAAGAGAGAGAGCGAGAGAACACGAGCGAGAGAGAGAGAGAGAGAGTGCGCGCGAGAGAGAGAACATGAGCGAGAGAGATAGAGAGTGAGAGAGAATACGAGCGAGAGAGAGAGCGCGAGAGAGAGAGCGAACATGAGCGAGGGAGAGGGAGAGCGCGAGAGAACACGAGCAGGAGAGAGACAGAACAGAGAGAGAAAACACAAGCGAGAGAGGGAGAGAACACGAGCGAGAAAACACGAGAGAGCAAGAGCACGAGAGAGAGAAGACGAGTGAGAGAGAGAGAGAGAACACGAGCGAGCGAGCGAGAGCGAGAACGAACACGTGCGAGAGAGTGCGCGAGAGTGCGCGAGAGAGAAAACTTGGGCGAGAGAGAGAGATATCACGAACGAGAGAGAGAACATGAGCGAGACAGATAACATGAGTGAGAGAGACAGAGAGAGTGAACACACGAGACAGTGAGAACACACGAGAGAGAACACGAGGGAGAGAGAAAACACGAGGGAGAGAGAGAGAGAGAACATGAGCAAGAGAGAGAGAACACGAGGGAGAGAGAACACGAGGGAGAGAGAACACGAGGGAGAGAGAACACGAGGGAGAGAGAACACGAGAGAGAGAGAACACGAGAGAGAGAGAACACGAGAGAGAGAGAACACGAGAGAGAGAGAACACGAGAGAGAGAGAACACGAGGGAGCAAGAGAGAACACGAGGGAGAGAGAGAAAGAACGCGAGGGAGAGAGAACATGAGAAGAACGCGAGGGAGAGAGAACATGAGGCAGAGAGAGAGAACACGAGAGAGAGAGAGCGAGCGAGAGGGAGAGAGAGCAAGAGAACACGAGTGAGAGAGAGAACACGAGCGAGAGAGAGTGTGCGCGAGAGACAGCACGCGCGCGAGAGAGAGAGCGATCACGAGCGAGAGAGAGAGCGAACATGAGCATGGGAGAGGGAGAGCGCGAGAGAACACGAGCAGGAGAGAATCAGAACAAACGAGAGAGAGAAAACACAAGCAAAAGAGAGAGTACACGAGAGAGAGAGAGAACATGAGCGAGAAAACACGAGAGAGAGAACACGAGCAAGAGAGAGAACACGAGCGAGCGAGAGCGAGAGCGAACACGAGCGAGAGAGAGAGTGCGCGTGAGAGACCGAGATAGAAAACACGTGAGAGAGGGAGAGAGAGCGAGAACACGAGCGAGAGAGAGAGAGAAATATCACGAACGAGAGAGAGAACATGAGCGAGACAGATAACATGAGCGAGAGAGACAGAGAGAGCGAACACACGAGAGAGTGAGAACACACGAGAGAGAGAGAACACGAGGGAGAGAGAGAGAATATGAGCAAGAGAGAGAGAAGACGAGGGAGAGAGAACACAAGGGAGAGAGAGAGAGAGAACAGAACGGAGAGAACATGAGGGAGAGAACACGAGGGAGAGAAAACATGAGGGAGAGAAAACATGAGGGAGAGAGAACACGAGGGAGAGAGAACACGAGGGACAGAGAACACGAGGGAGAGAGAACACGAGGGATGGGGAGAGAACACGAGGGAGGGGGAGAGAACACGAGTGAGGGGGAGAGAACACGAGGGAGAAAGAGAGAGAAAACACAAGGGAGAGAGAGAGAGAACACGAGGGAGAGAGAACATGAGAGAGAGAACACGAGGGAGAGAGAGAGAACACGAGGGAGAGAGAGAGAGAGAGAAAATGAACACGAGGGAGAGAGAGAGAGAAAACACGAGAGACAGAGAGAGAGAGAGAAACACACGAGAGAGAGAGAACACGAGGGAGAGAGACAACACGCCGGAGAGAACACGAGGGAGAGAGAGAACACGAGGGAGAGAGAGAACACGAGGGTGAGAGAGAGAGAGAGAAAACATGAGGGAGAGAGAGAACACGAGAGCGAGAGAGACACAGAGAGAGAGAGAGAACACACGAGAGAGAGAACACGAGAGAGTGAGAACACGAAAGAATGAGAACACGAGCGAGAGAGAGAGTGCGCGAGAGAGAGTGAGGGAGAGAACACGAGAGAGACAGATAACATGAACGAGAGAGACAACTCACGAGAGAGCGAACGCACGAGAGAATGAGAACACGAGAGAGAGAATGAGAACACAAGAGAGAGAGAACACGAGAGAGAGAGAACACGAGCGGGAAAACACGAGGGAGCAAGAGCACGAGAGAGAGAACACGAGCGAGAGAGAGACAACACGAGCAAGAGAGAGAGAACACGAAGCGAGCGAGTGCGAGAGCGAAAACGAGCGAGAGAGAGAGTGCGCGAGAGAGAGCGAGATAGAAAACACGAGCGAGAGAGAGAGAGAGAACACGAGCGAGAGAGAGAGAAATATCACGAACGAGAGAGAGAACATGAGCGAGACAGATAACATGAGCGAGAGAGAAAGAGAGAGCGAACACACGAGAGAGAGAGAGAGAACACGAGGGACAGAGAGAGAGAGAACATGAGCGAGAGAGAGAGAACATGAGCGAGAGAGAGAGAACATGAGCAAGAGAGAGAGAACACGAGGGAGAGAGAACACGAGGGAGAAAGAGAGAACACAAGGAAGAGAGAGAGAGAACTCGAGGGAGAGAGAACACGAGGGAGAGAACACGAGGGAGAGAACACGAGGGAGAGAACACGAGGGAGAGAACACGAGGGAGAGAACACGAGGGAGAGAACACGAGGGAGTGAAAACACGAGGGAGAGAGAACACGAGGGAGGGAGAACACAAGAGAGGGGGGAGAGAACACGAGGGGGGGGAGAGAACAAGAGGGAGAGAGAGAGAGAACACGAGGGAGAGAGAGAGAGAACACGAGGGAGAGAGAGAGAGATAGTGAGCGAGGAGAACACGAGTGAGAGAGAGAGAGAAAGAAATATCACGAACGAGAGAGAGAACATGAGCGAGACAGATAACATGAACGAGAGAAACAGAGAGAGCGAACACACGAGAGAGTGAGAAAACACGAGAGAGAGAGAATATGAGGGAGAGAGAGAGAACATGAGCAAGAGAGAGAGAACACGAGGGGAGAAAGAACACGAGGAAGAGAGAAGAAGAGGGAGAAAGAGAGAGAGAACACAAGGGAGAGAGAGAGAGAACACGAGGGAGAGAGAACACGAGGGAGAGAGAGAGAACACGAGGGAGAGAGAACACGAGGGAGAGAGAACACGAGGGAGAGAGAACACGAGGGAGGGAGAACACGAGGGTGGGAGAACACGAGTGAGAGAGAGAACACGAGAGAGAGAGAGAGAGAGAGAGAGAGAGAGAGAGAGAGAAAATGAACACGAGGGAGAGAGAGAGAGAGAAACGAGAGAGATAGAGACAGAGAGAAACACACGAGGGAGAGAGAGAACACGACGGAGAGAACACGAGGGAGAGAGAGAGATAGAGAAAATGAACACGAGGGAGAGAGAGAGAGAACACGAGAGAGATAGAGACAGAGAGAGAGAGACAGAGACAGAGACAGAGAGAGAGAAACACACGAGAGAGTAAACATGAGGGAGAGAGAGAACACGAGAGCAGAGAGACAGAGAGAGAGAGAGAGAGAGAGAAAACACACGAGAGAGAACACACGAGAGAGAGAACACGAGAGAGTGAGAACACGAAAGAATGAGAACACGAGCGAGAGAGAGAGTGCGCGAGAGAGACAGATAACATGAGCGAGAGAGAGACAACTAACGAGAGAGAGTGAACGCACGAGAGAGTGAGAACAAACGAGAGAGAGAATGAGAACACGATGGGCAGAGAACACGAGAGAGAGAGAGAACACGAGAGAGAGAGCGAGAACAAGAGAGAGAGAGAGAACACGAGAGAGAGAGAGAACACGAGAGAGAGAACACGAGTGAGAGAGAGAGAGAACACGAGAGAGAACATGAGGGAGAGAACACGAGGGGAGAGAGAGAGAACACGAGGGAGAGAGAGAGAGAGAGAGAGAGAGTACACGATGGAGAGAGAGAGAGAGAGACAGAGAGAGAGAGAGAGAGAGAGAGAGAGAAAACACACAGAGAGAGAGAGAACACAAGGGAGAGAGAGAGAACATGAGAGAACATGAGGGAGAGAACACGAGGGAGAGAGAGAACACAAGAGAGAGAGAGACAGAGAGAGAAAACACAAGAGAGAACACACGAGAGAGAGAACACGAGAGAGAGTGAGAACACGAAAGATAGAATGAGAACACGAGCGAGAGTGCGCGAGAGAGAGTGAGGGAGAGAACACAAGCGAGAGAGACAGATAACATGAGCGAGAGAGACAGAGAGAGACAACTCATGAGAGAGAGCGAACGCACGAGAGAGTGAGAACACATGAGAGAGAGAGAATAAGAACATGAGAGAGAACACGAGAGAGAGAGAACATGAGGGAGAGAAGACGAGGGAGAGAGAGAGATAACACGCGAGAGAGATAACACGCGAGAGAGAGAACACGCGAGAGAGAAACACCGCGAGAGAGAGAACACGCGAGAGAGAGAACACGCGAGAGAGAGAACACGCGAGAGAGAGAACGCGAGGGAGAGAGAACGCGAGGGAGAGAGAACGCGAGGGAGAGAGAGAGAGAACGCGAGGGAGAGAGAACATGAGTCGGAGAGGGAGAGAGAGAGAGAGAGAACACGAGAGAGAGCGCGAGCGAGAGGAAGAGAGAGCAAGAGAGAGAGCGAGAGAACACGAGCGAGAGAGAGAACACGAGAGCGAGCGAGAGAGAGAACATGAGCGAGCGAGAGAGAGAGTGCGCGAGAGAGAGAACATGAGCAAGACAGAGAGAGAGTGAGAGAGAACATGAGCGAGGGAGAGGGAGAGCGCGAGAGAACACGAGCAGGAGACAGAACAAACGAGAGAGACAAAACACGGGCGAGAGAGAGAGAGAGAACACGAGAGAGAGAGAGAGAAAACACACGAGAGAGAGGGAGAACACGAGGAAGAGAGAGAGAACACGAGGGAGAAAGAGAGAGAGAGAACTCGAGAGAGAGAGAGAGAGAACACGAGAGAGAGAGAGAGAGAGCGAGAACACGAGAGAGAGAGCGAGAACACGAGGGAGAGAGAGAGAACACGAGAGACAGAGAACACGAGAGACAGAGAACACGAGAGAGAGAGAGAACACGAGGGAGAGAGAGAGAGAACACAAGGGAGAGAGGGAGAGAGAGAGACAGAGAGAGAGAGAGAGAGAGAGAGGAGAAAACACGAGAGAGAGAGAACACGAGGGAGAGAGAGAGAACACGAGGGAGAGAACACGAGGGAGAGAGAACCCGAGGGAGAGAGAACCCGAGGGAGATACAGAGAGAGAGAGAGAGAGAAAACACACGAGAGAGAGAGAGAACACGAGGGAGAGAGAGAGAACACGAGGGACAGAGAGAGAGAAAACATGAGGGAGAGAGAGAACACGAGAGAGTGAGGGAGAGAACACAAGCGAGAGAGACAGATAACATGAGCGAGAGAGACAGAGAGAGAGAGACAACTCACGAGAGAGAGCGAACGCACGAGAGAGTGAGAACACACGAGAGAGAGAGAATAAGAACATGAGAGAGAACACGAGAGAGAGAGAACATGAGGGAGAGAAGACGAGGGAGAGAGAGAGATAACACGCGAGAGAGAGAACACGCGAGAGAGAGAACACGCGAGAGAGAGAGAGAACGCGAGGGAGAGAGAGAGAACGCGAGGGAGAGAGAGAGAACGCGAGGGAGAGAGAACATGAGTCGGAGAGGGAGAGAGAGAGAGAGAGAACACGAGAGAGAGAGAGAGAGCGAGAGGGATAGAGAGCAAGAGAGAGAGCGAGAGAACACGAGCGAGAGAGAGAACACGAGCGAGCGAGAGAGAGAGTGCGCAAGAGAGAGAGAACATGAGCAAGACAGAGAGAGAGTGAGAGAGAACACGAGCGAGAGAGAGAGAGCGCGAGAGAGAGAGCGAACATGAGCAAAGGAGAGGGAGAGCGCAAGAGAACATGAGCAGGAGAGAGACAGAACAAAAGAGAGGGACAAAACACGAGCGAGAGAGAGAGAGAGCACGAGAGAGAGAGAGAGAGAAAACACACGAGAGAGAGGGAGAACACGAGGAAGAGAGAGAGAACACGAGGGAGAATGAGAGAGAGAGTACTCGAGAGAGAGAGAGAGAGAGAGAGAGAGAGAGAGAGCGCGAGAACACGAGAGAGAGAGAGAGAGCGAGAACACGAGGGAGAGAGAGAGAACACGAGAGACAGAGAGAACACGAGGGAGAGAACACAAGGGAGAGAGGGAGAGAGAACACGAGGGAGAGAGAGTGAGAGAGACAGAGACAGAGAGAGAGAAAACACACAAGAGAGAAAGAACACGAGGGAGAGAGAGAGAGAACACAGGGGTGAGAGAGAACACGAGGGAGAGAGAGAAAACATGAGGGAGAGAGAGAACACGAAAGAGAGAGAGAACACGAGAGAGAGAGAGAGAGAAAACACACGAGAGAGAGAGCGAACACGAGGAAGAGAGAGAGAACATGAGGAAGAGAGAGAGCGAGAACACGAGAGAGAGAGAGAACACGAGAGACAGAGAGAACACGAGAGACAGAGAACACGAGAGACAGAGAGAGCGAGAACACGAGAGAGACAGAGAGCGAGAACACGAGAGAGACAGAGAGCGAGAACACGAGAGAGAGAGAGAACATGAGAGACAGAGAACACGAGAGAGAGAGAGAACACGAGGGAGAGAGAGAGAGAGAACACGAGGGAGACAGAACCCGAGGGAGAGGGACAGAGAGAGAGAGAGAGAGAGAGAAAAAACACACGAGAGAGAGAGAACACGAGAGAGAGAGAACACGAGGGAGAGAGAGAGAACACTAGGGACAGAGAGAGAGAAAACATGAGGGAGAGAGAGAACACGAGAGAGAGAGAGAGAACACGAGAGAGAGAGAGAACACGAGAGAGAGAGAGAGAGAGAGAGAGAAAGAAAACACACAAGGGAGAACACACAAGAGAAAGAACACGAGAGAGAGTGAGAAAACGAAAGATAGAATGAGAACACGAGCGAGAGAGAGAGTGCACGAGAGAGAGTGAGGGAGAGAACACGAGCGAGAGACAGATAACATGAGTGAGAGAGAGAGAGAGAGAGAGAGAGACAACTCACGAGAGAGAACGAACACACGAGAGAGTGAGAACACACGAGAGAGAATGAGAACACGAGAGAGAGAGAACACGAGAGACAGAGAACACGAGAGACAGAGAGAGCGAGAACACGAGAGAGACAGAGAGCGAGAACACGAGAGAGAGAGAGAACATGAGAGACAGAGAACACGAGAGAGAGAGAGAACACGAGGGAGAGAGAGAGAGAGAACACGAGGGAGACAGAACCCGAGGGAGAGGGACAGAGAGAGAGAGAGAGAGAGAGAGAAAAAACACACGAGAGAGAGAGAACACGAGAGAGAGAGAACACGAGGGAGAGAGAACACGAGGGAGAGAGAGAGAACACTAGGGACAGAGAGAGAGAAAACATGAGGGAGAGAGAGAACACGAGAGAGAGAGAGAGAACACGAGAGAGAGAGAGAACACGAGAGAGAGAGAGAGAGAGAGAGAGAAAGAAAACACACAAGGGAGAACACACAAGAGAAAGAACACGAGAGAGAGTGAGAAAACGAAAGATAGAATGAGAACACGAGCGAGAGAGAGAGTGCACGAGAGAGAGTGAGGGAGAGAACACGAGCGAGAGACAGATAACATGAGTGAGAGTGAGAGAGAGAGAGAGAGAGAGACAACTCACGAGAGAGAACGAACACACGAGAGAGTGAGAACACACGAGAGAGAATGAGAACACGAGAGAGAGAGAACACGAGGGAGAGAACACGAGGGAGAGAACACGAGGGAGTGAAAACACGAGGGAGAGAGAACACGAGGGAGGGAGAACACAAGAGAGGGGGAGAGAACACGAGGGGGGGGAGAGAACACGAGGGAGAGAGAGAGAGAGAGTGAGCGAGAGAACACGAGCGAGAGAGAGACAGAGAGAGAAATATCACGAACGAGAGAGAGAACATGAGCGAGACAGATAACATGAGCGAGAGATACAGAGAGAGCGAACACACGAGAGAGTGAGAACACACGAGAGAGAGAGAACACGAGGGAGAGAGAGAGAATATGAGCAAGAGAGAGAGAAGACGAGGGAGAGAGAACACAAGGGAGAGAGAGAGAGAGAGAGAGAGAGAGAACAGAAGGGAGAGAACAAGAGGGAGAGAAAACATGAGGGAGAGAGAACACGAGGGAGAGAGAACACGAGGGATGGGGAGAGAACACGAGGGAGGGGGGAGAGAACAAAAGTGAGGGGGAGAGAACACGAGGGACAAAGAGAGAGAAAACACAAGGGAGAGAGAGAGAGAACACGAGGGAGAGAGAACATGAGGGAGAGAACACGAGGGAGAGAGAGAGAACACGAGGGAGAGAGAGAGAGAAAAAATGAACACGAGGGAGAGAGAGAGAGAGAAAACACGAGAGACAGAGACAGAGAGAGAGAGAAACACACAAGAGAGAGAGAACACGAGGGAGAGAGAGAACACGCCGGAGAGAACACGAGGGAGAGAGAGAACACGAGGGAGAGAGAGAACACGAGGGAGAGAGAGAGAGAGAGAGAAAACATGAGGGAGAGAGAGAACACGAGAGCGAGAGAGACACAGAGAGAGAGAACACACGAGAGAGAGAACACGAGAGAGTGAGAACACGAAAGAATGAGAACACGAGCGAGAGAAAGAGTGCGCGAGAGAGAGTGAGGGAGAGAACACGAGAGAGACAGATAGCATGAACGAGAGAGAGAAACAACTCACGAGAGAACGAACGCACGAGAGAATGAGAACAGACGAGAGAGAGAATGAGAACACGAGAGAGAGAGAACACGAGCACGAAAACACGAGAGAGCAAGAGCACGAGAGAGAGAACACGAGCGAGAGAGAGACAACACGAGCGAGAGAGAGAGAACACGAGCGAGCGAGAGCGAGAGCGAACATGAGCGAGAGAGAGAGTGCGCGAGAGAGAGCGAGATAGAAAACACGAGCGAGAGAGAGAGAGAGAGAGAGAACACGAGCGAGAGAGAGAGAAATATCACGAACGAGAGAGAGAACATGAGCGAGACAGATAACATGAGCGAGAGAGACAGAGAGAGCGAACACACGAGAGAGTGAGAACACACGAGAGAGAGAGAGAACACGAGGGACAGAGAGAGAGAGAACATGAGCGAGAGAGAGAGAACATGAGCAAGAGAGAGAGAACACGAGGGATTGAGAACACGAGGGAGAGAGAACACGAGGGAGAAAGAGAGAACACAAGGAAGAGAGAGAGAGTACTCGAGGGAGAGAGAACACGAGGGAGAGAACACAAGGGAGAGAACACGAGGGAGTGAAAACACGAGGGAGAGAGAACACGAGGGAGAGAGAACACAAGAGAGGGGGAGAGAACACGAGGGGGGGAGAGAACACGAGGGAGAGAGAGAGAGAACACGAGGGAGAGAGAGAGAGAGAGAGTGAGCGAGAGAACACGAGTGAGAGAGAGAGAGAAAGAAATATCACGAAGGAGAGAGAGAACATGAGCGAGACAGATAACATGAACGAGAGAAACAGACAGAGCGAACACACGAGAGAGTGAGAAAACACGAGAGAGAGAGAACATGAGGGAGAGAGAGAGAACATGAGCAAGAGAGAGAGAACACGAGGGAGAAAGAACACGAGGGAGAGAGAACAAGAGGAAGAGGGAAGAAGATGGAGAAAGAGAGAGAGAACACAAGGGAGAGAGAGAGAGAACACGAGGGAGAGAACACGAGGGAGGGAGAACACGAGGGAGGGAGAACATGAGGGAGGAGGAGAGAACACGAGCGAGGGGTAGAGAACACGAGCGAGGGGTAGAGAACACGAGGGAGAGAGAGAGAGAGAGAGAGAGAGAGAGAGAGAACACGAGGGAGAGAGAGAGAGAGAGAAAATGAACACGAGGGAGAGAGAGAGAGAGAGAAACGAGAGAGACAGAGATAGAGAGAGAGAGAGAGAGAGACAGAGACAGAGAGAGAGAGAAACACACGAGAGAGAGGACACGAGGGAGAGAGAGAACACGACGGAGAGAACACGAGGAAGAGAGAGAGAGAGAGAGAAAACATGAGGGAGAGAGAGAACACGAGAGTGAGAGAGACAGAGAGAGAGAGAGAAAAAACACACAAGAGAGAACACACGAGAGAGAGAACACGAGAGAGTGAGAACACGAAAGAATGAGAACACGAGCGAGAGAGAGAGTGCGCGAGAGAGAGTGAGGCAGAGAACACGAGCGAGGTAGAGACAGAGAGAGAGACAGAGACAGAGACAGAGACAGAGAGAGAGAAACACATGAGAGGGAGAGAACACGAGGGAGAGAGAGAACACGACGGAGAGAACACGAGGGAGAGAGAGAGAGAACACGAGGGAGAGAAAAAACGAGGGAGAGAAAACACGAGGGAGAGAGAACACGAGGGAGGGAGAACACGAGGGAGGGAGAACACGAGGGAGAGAGAACACGAGGGAGAGGGAGAACACGAGAGAGATAGAGACAGAAAGAGAGAGACAGAGACAGAGACAGAGAGAGAGAAACACACGAGAGAGAAAACATGAGGGAGAGAGAGAACACGAGAGCGGAGAGACAGAGAGAGAGAGAGAGAGAAAACACACGAGAGAGAGAACACGAGAGAGTGAGAACACGAAAGAATGAGAACACGAGCGAGAGAGAGAGTGTGCGAGAGAGACAGATAACATGAGCGACAGAGAGACAACTAACGAGAGAGAGTGAACGCACGAGAGAGTGAGAACAAACGAGAGAGAGAATGAGAACACGAAGGACAGAGAACACGAGAGAGAGAGAACACGAGAGAGAGAGCGAGAACAAGACAGAGAGAGAGAACACGAGAGAGAGAGAGAACACGAGAGAGAGAGAGAACACGAGAGAGAGAGAGAACACGAGAGAGAACACGAGGGAGAGAACACGAGGGAGAGAACACGAGGGGAGAGAGAGAGAACACGAGGGAGAGAGAGAGAGAGTACGCGATGGAGAGAGAGAGAGAGAGAGAGAGAGAAAACACACGAGAGAGAGAGAACATGAGGGAGAGAACACGAGGGAGAGAGAGAGAACACAAGAGAGAGAGAGACAGAGAGAGAAAACACACAAGAGAGAACACACGAGAGAGAGAACACGAGAGAGAGTGAGAACACGAAAGATAGAATGAGAACACGAGCAAGAGTGCGCGAGAGAGAGTGAGGGAGAGAACACAAGCGAGAGAGACAGATAACATGAGCGAGAGAGACAGAGAGAGACAACTCACGAGAGAGAGCGAACGCACGAGAGAGTGAGAACACATGAGACAGAGGGAATAAGAACATGAGAGAGAACACGAGAGAGAGAGAACATGAGGGAGAGAAGACGAGGGAGAGAGAGAGATAACACGCGAGAGAGAGAACACGCGAGAGAGAGAACACGCGAGAGAGAGAACGCGAGGGAGAGAGAGAGAACGCGAGGGAGAGAGAACATGAGTCGGAGAGGGAGAGAGAGAGAGAGAGAGAACACGAGAGAGAGAGCGCGAGCGAGAGGAAGAGAGAGCAAGAGAGAGAGCGAGAGAACACGAGCGAGAGAGAGAACACGAGCGAGCGAGAGAGAGAGAAAACACACAAGAGAGAGAGAACACGAGGGAGAGAGAGAGAGAACACAGGGGTGAGAGAGAACACGAGGGAGAGAGAGAAAACATGAGGGAGAGAGAGAACACGAAAGAGAGAGAGAACACGAGAGAGAGAGAGAGAGCGAACACGAGGAAGAGATAGAGAACACGAGGGAGAGAGAGAGAGCGAGAACACGAGAGAGAGAGAGCGAGAACACGAGAGAGAGAGAGAGAGAGCGAGAACACGAGAGAGAGAGAGAGCGAGAACACGAGAGAGAGAGACAACATGAGAGACAGAGAGAACACGACAGACAGAGAACACGAGAGACAGAGAACACGAGAGACAGAGAACACGAGGGAGAGAACACGAGGGAGAGAGAGAGAGAGAGAACACGAGGGAGACAGAACCCGAGGGAGAGAGACAGAGAGAGAGAGAGAGAGAGAGAGAAAACACATGAGAGAGAGAGAACACGAGAGAGAGAGAACACGAGAGAGAGAGAACACGAGGGAGAGAGAGAGAACACTAGGGACAGAGAGAGAGAAAACATGAGGGAGAGAGAGAACACGAGAGAGAGAGAGAGAGAAAGAAAACACACAAGGGAGAACACACAAGAGAAAGAACACGAGAGAGAGTGAGAAAACGAAAGATAGAATGAGAACACGAGCGAGAGAGAGAGTGCACGAGAGAGAGTGAGGGAGAGAACACGAGCGAGAGACAGATAACATGAGTGAGAGAGAGAGAGAGAGAGAGACAACTCACGAGAGAGAGCGAACGCACGAGAGAGTGGGAACACACGAGAGAGAATGAGAACACGAGAGAGAGAGAACACAAGGGAGAGAGAGAGAGAACACAAGAAAGAGAGAGAGAACAGGAGGGAGAGAGAGAGAGAATACGAGAGAGAGAACATGAGGGAGAGAGAGAGAGAGAGAGAACACGAGGGACAGAGAGAGAGAAAACATGAGGGAGAGAGAGAACACGAGAGAGTGTGGGAGAGAACACAAGCGAGAGAGACAGATAACATGAGCGAGAGAGACAGAGAGAGAGCGACAACTCACGAGAGAGAGCGAACGCACGAGAGAGTGCGAACACACGAGAGAGAGAGAATAAGAACATGAGAGAGAACACGAGAGAGAGAGAACATGAGGGAGAGAAGACGAGGGAGGAGAGAGATAACATGCGAGAGAGAGAACACGCGAGAGAGAGAACACGCGAGAGAGAGTGAACGCGAGGGCTGGAGAGAGAGAACGCGAGGGAGAGAGAACATGAGTCGGAGAGGGAGAGAGAGAGAGAGAGAACACGAGAGAGAGAGAGAGCAAGCGAGAGGGATAGAGAGCAAGAGAGAGAGCGAGAGAACACGAGCGAGAGAGAGAACACGAGCGAGCGAGAGAGAGAGTGCGCAAGAGAGAGAGAACATGAGCAAGACAGAGAGAGTGAGAGAGAACACGAGCGAGAGAGAGAGAGCGCGAGAGAGAGAGCGAACATGAGCAAGGGAGAGGGAGAGCGCGAGAGAACACGAGCAGGAGAGAGACAGAACAAACGAGAGAGACAAAACACGAGCGAGAGAGAGAGAGAGCACGAGAGAGAGAGAGAGAGAAAACACACGAGAGAGATGGAGAACACGAGGAACAGAGAGAGAACACGAGGGAGAAAGAGAGAGAGAGTACTCGAGAGAGAGAGAGAGAGAGCGCGAGAACACGAGAGAGAGAGAGAGAGCGAGAACATGAGAGAGAGAGAGAGAACACGAGAGACAGAGAGAACACGAGGGAGAGAACACAAGGGAGAGAGGGAGAGAGAACACGAGGGTGAGAGAGACAGAGACAGAGAGAGAGAAAACACACAAGAGAGAAAGAACACGAGGGAGAGAGAGAGAGAGAACACAGGGGTGAGAGAGAACACGAGGGAGAGAGAGAAAACATGAGGGAGAGAGAGAACACGAAAGAGAGAGAGAACACGAGAGAGAGAGAGAGAAAACACACGAGAGAGATGGAGAACACGAGGAAGAGAGAGAGAACACGAGGGAGAAAGAGAGAGAGAGTACTCGAGAGAGAGAGAGAGAGAGAGAGCGCGAGAACACGAGAGAGAGAGAGAGAGCGAGAACATGAGAGAGAGAGAGAGAGAGAACACGAGGGAGAGAGAGAGAACACGAGAGACAGAGAGAACACGAGGGAGAGAACACAAGGGAGAGAGGGAGAGAGAACACGAGGGAGAGAGAGACAGAGAGTGAGAGAGACAGAGACAGAGAGAGAGAAAACACACAAGAGAGAAAGAACACGAGGGAGAGAGAGAGAGAACACAGGGGTGAGAGAGAACACGAGGGAGAGAGAGAAAACATGAGGGAGAGAGAGAACACGAAAGAGAGAGAGAACACGAGAGAGAGAAAGAGAAAACACACGAGAGAGAGAGAGCGAACACGAGGAAGAGAGAGAGAACACGAGGAAGAGAGAGAGCGAGAACACGAGAGAGAGAGAGAACATGAGAGACAGAGAGAACACGAGAGACAGAGAACATGAGAGACAGAGAGAGCGAGAACACGAGAGAGACAGAGAGCGAGAACACGAGAGAGAGAGAGAACATGAGAGACAGAGAGAACACGAGAGACAGAGAACACGAGAGAGAGAGAGAACACGAGGGAGAGAACACGAGAGAGAGAGAGAGAGAGAACACGAGGGAGACAGAACCCGAGGGAGAGAGACAGAGAGAGAGAGAGAGAGAGAGAGAGAAAACACACGAGAGAGAGAGAACACGAGAGAGAGAGAACACGAGGGAGAGAGAGAGAACACTAGGGACAGAGAGAGAGAAAACATGAGGGAGAGACAGAACACGAGAGAGAGAGAGAGAGAGAACACGAGAGAGAGAGAGAACACGAGAGAGAGAGAGAGAGAGAAAGAAAACACACAAGGGAGAACACACAAGAGAAAGAACACGAGAGAGAGTGAGAAAACGAAAGATAGAATGAGAACACGAGCGAGAGAGAGAGTGCACGAGAGAGAGTGAGGGAGAGAACACGAGCGAGAGACAGATAACATGAGTGAGAGAGAGAGAGAGAGAGAGAGAGACAACTCACGAGAGAGAGCGAACGCACGAGAGAGTGAGAACACACGAGAGAGAATGAGAACACGAGAGAGAGAGAGAGAACACAAGGGAGAGAGAGAGAGAACACGAGAAAGAGAGAGAGAACAGGAGGGGGAGAGAGAGAGAGAGAGAATACGAGAGAGAGAACATGAGGGAGAGAGAGAGAACACGAGGGAGAGAGAGAGAGAACACGAGGGAGACAGGGCGAGAGAGAGACAGAGAGAGAGAGAGACAGAGGAGACAGCACGAGAGAGAGAGAACACGAGGGAGAGAGAGAGAGAACACGAGAGAGAGAGAGAGTGAGAACACGAGAGAGAGAGAGAACACGAGAGACAGAGAACACGCGGGAGAGAGAGAGAGAGAGAGAACACAAGGGAGAGAGGGAGAGAGAGAGACAGAGGAGACAACACGAGAGAGAGAGAACACGAGGGAGAGAGAGAACCCGAGGGAGAGACAGAGAGAGAGAGAGAGAAAACGAGGGAGAGAGAGAGAACACGAGGGACAGAGAGAGAGAAAACATGAGGGAGAGAGAGAACACGAGAGAGTGAGGGGGAGAACACAAGCGAGAGAGACAGATAACATGAGTGAGAGAGACAGAGAGAGAGAGACAACTCACGAGAGAGAGCGAACGCACGAGAGAGTGAGAACACACGAGAGAGAAATAAGAACATGAGAGAGAACACGAGAGAGAGAGAGAACATGAGGGAGAGAAGACGAGGGAGAGAGAGAAATAACACGCGAGAGAGAGAACACGCGAGAGAGAGAACACGCGAGAGAGAGAGAGAGAGAACACGAGGGAGAGAGAGAACGCGAGGGAGAGAGAGAGAGAACACGAGGGAGAGAGAGACAGAGACAGAGAGAGAGAAAACACACAAGAGAGAAAGAACACGAGGGAGAGAGAGAGAGAACACAGGGGTGAGAGAGAACACGAGGGAGAGAGAGAAAACATGAGGGAGAGAGAGAACACGAAAGAGAGAGAGAACACGAGAGAGAGAGAGAGAAAACACACGAGAGAGAGAGCGAACACGAGGAAGAGAGAGAGAACACGAGGGAGAGAGAGAGAACACGAGGGAGAGAGAGAGAACACAAGGGAGAGAGAGAGAACACAAGGGAGAGAGAGAGAGAATACGGGAGAGAGAGAGAGAGCGAGAACACGAGACAGAGAGAGAACATGAGAGACAGAGAGAACACGAGAGACAGAGAACACGAGAGAGAGAGAGAGAGCGAGAACACGAGAGAGACAGAGAGCGAGAACATGAGAGAGAGAGAGAACATGAGAGACAGAGAGAACACGAGAGAGAGAGAACACGAGAGAGAGAGAGAGAACACGAGGGAGAAAGAGAGAGAGAACACAAGGGAGAGAGAGAGAGAGAGAGAGAACACAAGGGAGAGAGGGAGAGAGAGAGAGACAGAGAGAGAGAGAGACAGAGGAGAAAACACGAGAGAGAGAGAACACGAGGGAGAGAGAGAGAACACGAGGGAGAGAACACGAGGGAGAGAGAACCTGAGGGAGAGAGAGAGAGAGAGACAGAGAGAGAGACAGAGAGAGAGAAAACACACGAGAGAGAGAGAACACGAGGGAGAGAGAGAGAACACAAGGGACAGAGAGAGAGAAAACATGAGGGAGAGAGAGAACACGAGAGAGTGAGGGAGAGAACACAAGCGAGAGAGACAGATAACATGAGCGAGAGAGACAGAGAGAGAGAGACAACTCACGAGAGAGAGCGAACGCACGAGAGAGTGAGAACACACGAGAGAGAGAGAATAAGAACATGAGAGAGAACACGAGAGAGAGAGAGAACATGAGAGAGAGAGAGAACATGAGAGACAGAGAGAACACGACAGACAGAGAACACGAGAGACAGAGAACACGAGAGAGAGAGAACACGAGGGAGAGAACACGAGGGAGAGAGAGAGAGAGAGAACACGAGGGAGACAGAACCCGAGGGAGAGAGACAGAGAGAGAGAGAGAGAGAGAGAAAACACATGAGAGAGAGAGAACACGAGAGAGAGAGAACACGAGAGAGAGAGAACACGAGGGAGAGAGAGAGAACACGAGGGACAGAGAGAGAGAAAACATGAGGGAGAGAGAGAACACGAGAGAGAGAGAGAGAGAAAGAAAACACACAAGGGAGAACACACAAGAGAAAGAACACGAGAGAGAGTGAGAAAACGAAAGATAGAATGAGAACACGAGCGAGAGAGAGAGTGCACGAGAGAGAGTGAGGGAGAGAACACGAGCGAGAGACAGATAACATGAGTGAGAGAGAGAGAGAGAGAGAGACAACTCACGAGAGAGAGCGAACGCACGAGAGAGTGAGAACACACGAGAGAGAATGAGAACACGAGAGAGAGAGAACACAAGGGAGAGAGAGAGAGAACACAAGAAAGACAGAGAGAACAGGAGGGAGAGAGAGAGAGAGAGAGAGAGAGAATACGAGAGAGAGAACATGAGGGAGAGAGAGAGAGAGAGAACACGAGGGACAGAGAGAGAGAAAACATGAGGGAGAGAGAGAACACGAGAGAGTGTGGGAGAGAACACAAGCGAGAGAGACAGATAACATGAGCGAGAGAGACAGAGAGAGAGCGACAACTCACGAGAGAGAGCGAACGCACGAGAGAGTGCGAACACACGAGAGAGAGAGAATAAGAACATGAGAGAGAACACGAGAGAGAGAGAACATGAGGGAGAGAAGACGAGGGAGGAGAGAGATAACATGCGAGAGAGAGAACACGCGAGAG
>NC_092749.1:70073016-70163016 GCF_047496795.1 Chiloscyllium punctatum
TTTCTGAAGTAACAAAGAGGATTGACGAGGGCAGAGCGTTAGACATGATCTATATGGACTTCAGTAAAGCATTCGACAAGGTCCCCCAAGGGAGACTGGTTAGCAAGGTTAGACCTCATGGAATAGAGGAAGAACTAGCCATTTGGATACAAAACTGGTTCAAAGGTAGAAGACAGGGTGGTTGTGGAGGGTTGTTTTTCAGACTGGAGGCCTGTGACCAGTAGAGGGCCACAAGGATTGGTGCTGGTCCACTATCTTTTCGTTATTTATATAAATGATTTGGCTATGAACATAGGAGGTACAGTTAGTAAGTTTGCATATGAGACCAAAATTGGAGGTGTAGCAGACAGCGAAAAAGGTTACCTTAGATTACAATGGGACTTTGATCAGATGGATCCATGGGCTGAGGAGTGACAGATGGAGTTTAATTCAGATAAATGCAAGGTGCTGCATTTTGGGAAAGCAAATCGTAGCAGGACTTCTACACTTAATGGTGAGGTCTTAGGAAGAGTTGCTGAACAAACAGACCTTGGAGTGCAGACTCATAGCTCCCTGAAAGTAGAGTCGCAGGTAGAAAGGATAGTGAAGGTGGTGTTTGGTATGCTTTCCTTTTATTGGTCAGAGTATTGAGTACAGGAGTTGAGGTCATATTGCGGCTGCACAGGACATTGGTTAGGCCACTGTTGGAATATTGCGTGCAATTCTGGTCTCCTTCATATCAGAAGGGTGTTGTGAAATTTGAAAGGGTTCGGAAAAGATTTACAAGGATGTTGCCAGGGTTGGAGGATTTGAGCTATAGGGAGAGATTGAATAGGCTGGGGCTGTTGTCCCTGGAGCATTGGAGGCTGACGGGTGACCTTATAGAGGCTTAGAATAATATGAGAGGCATGGGTAGGGTAAATAGACAAGGTCTTTTCCCAGCTAGGGGGCATAGGTTTAGGGTGAGAGGGGAAAGATATGAAAAAGATTTAAGGGGCAAGTTTTTCTTGCAGAGGGAGGTGTGTATTTGGAATGAGCTGCCAGAGGATGTGGTGGAGGCTAGTACAATTGCAACATTTAAAAGGTATCTGGATGGGTATATGAATTAGGAAGGGTTTGGAGGGACACGGGCCGGGTGCTGGCAGTTAGGACTAGATTGGGTTGGGACATCTGGTCGACATGGACAAGTTAGACCGAAGGGTCTGTATCCGTGCTGTATATGTCTAATGACTCTACTCTCAATTCAATTCGACTTTTGCCAACGAACATAAACATCACTCTATTCTTCCTAATTTGGAGTTTAAAAGTTCAAGAGATATCTCTAGCACACATCATACCTTACTGAGACTACAAGGAGAAGAGCCAAAGATCAGTGGTAAAAAGATAAAAGATTAAGTTGACTTAGAAATCTGATAACATTTGCAAGCCTGATGAGGGAATGTAATTTTGGAAAAATTAGTCAATGAAAGAAGGCAAGAAATTTTACTGTTCTGAAACCATGGAAACTAAGCTTATTTTTCAAAAATTAGTTGTAGTTTAGTTATAGGTAATGACCATTATTTGTAATACGATAATGTTTAATTGTAGTCGATGTAAAACAACATTGTCACAAAAGTGGGTTTGGGTTTGGGTCTGTGACTGCATGGTGAGATTGATCAATGGTCCCAGGCTAACATCAAATCAGGCTAACAGATATGAAAAGACTTTGGAGTAAAATTGCTTTAGTTTGAAGATACAGTTGTATGTTAAAGGAATGGAAATGGACAGAACACATGGCATTGACCTAAGCACCAGAAACATCAATGAAAATCACAAAAGCTCTCCTAACCAACATCTGGGCTTTTTTGGTGGTGGGGGGGGTCATACCTTTCAATCCCTCATTCATGACTGTCACCATGCCACGGGTATGTCCTGTACCTCCAGGATGAAGCCACCCAAGGTAGTGACATATGGTCAGGATCATTCTTGTAAACCTTGTCTGGATTCCCTTCAGGGCTCATACATCCTATCTTAATACAGGGTTCAAAACTGCTCACAATGTTCCAAATGCAGTCTGACCAGATCCCTCATACAGCCTCAGCAGTACATCTCTGTTCTTGTATTCTAGCCCTGTCAAAATTAATGCTAACATTGCATGTGCATTCCTAATGAACCTGCATATTAACCTTAACAGAAACACAAATTCTGACTTCTTTTTGTGCCTCAGATTTCTAAAGGCTTTCCCTACTTAGAAAATAGCCAATGCCTCGCCTTCCTACCAATGCACATAAACCTCCACATTGGCCACCTTGACTCTCCTACTGATCACGAATCTATCCAACTCAACCTTAAGTAGAACCAAGGGTTCTGTCCACACAGCTTTCTGTGACAAGGAGTTTCAAAGACACTCAACCCTTAGAGAAGAAATTCCTTCTCATCACAGGTCTTAAATTCACATCCCTTAATTCTGAGACTATGCCCTCTGGTCCTGGACTCTTCCATGAGGGGATACATCTTCTCAGCATTTACCCTGTCAAATCCCCTCGAGTCCTATATGTTTTAATGAGATCACCTTTCATTCTTCTAAATTCCAGTCAGAAGAGTCCCAACCTCTGTGAGCTTTGCTTATAAGACGATCCCTCCATATTAGGAATTATCCCAATGAATATTCTCTGAACTGCCTCCATGAAATAATATCTTTCCTTTAATACAGGGACCAATATCACTCTCAGTATTCCAGCTGCAGTCTCACCAGCATCTTGTACAGTTACTATATGATTTCTCTACTCTCATATGCTAATCCACTTGAAAGAAGGGCCAACATTCCATTAACCTTTGCGTTCCTGCTGCACATGTATGTTAGCTTTTCATTTCTTGCACAAACATTCTCAAATCCCTTTATGTTACAATTTTCTGCAGTTTTTCTTCCATTTAAATAATACTGTTCTTTTGTTCTCCCTTGCAAAATAAACAATTTCACCTTTTCCCATTCTATATTCCATTTGCCGGTTTTTTGCCCACTTACTTAACCTATCTTTCTGTAAATTGCTTTTATCCTTCTTGCAATCTGTCTTTATTTATTTTTGTGTCATCAGCAAAAAGACACTGATTTCCTTCTTCCAAGTCATTGATATACATTGTAAACAGTTGTGGTTCCAGCACAGGAACCCACTGGTCATGGGTTAGCAACCTGAAAAAGAACCTCTTATCCCCACTCATAATTTCCTGCCCATTAACCAATTCTCTATCCATGCTAATTTACTATCTCCAACTCTTACCCTAAGTTTAAATACAACACATCTACTGATTCCACTCTATCCGCTTTGGTTAAGATTAAGTTGACTAATTCAAAATCTGTTCATCTCTTGCTTAACTTTATTCAGTGTTCTGCTGTCATATGCACCCTGAGTAGTGAATTCTGTAGATCCATGACCTTTTAAGGGAAAAATTTCCTCCTCACCTCTGATTTAAATCTGTTACCCTAAAACTATGAATTCCCATTCTAGACTGCCTCACAGGGAAACAACTATTCTATGCCTATGTTCAGTCAGTTTTCATCTTCCATCTATTTTTATAACAATGTTTTTCAATCTCCTTTGTGGAAATTTGTCAAAAGTTTTGTAGGACATGTAATACAACTAATTCAAATTATATCCCATGCAAGAGTTCAGTGCTTACATGTTTAACTATTGCACATTTGGAAAATGGTCCAGCACTTGGATAACTGATACAAACGTTCTGGCTGCTTTGCCTATTCTATGAGGTTTCTTCCTTGCCTTTTCTTCAACACTAACCACCAAGTTGACCATATTAAGTCATTGCACAGCAGGCTTGGATTCAACTATTTCATCAAAATAAGCAGCGTGCCAACACCCATTTGCAGGTACATTTGACATTTCAAGACATCTGAACAATACTGCCCATGGAACTCTAAACAACCAGGAAGTTAATAAAAAGAAAATTGCCAAGTAAATCAAGTACCCAAGTATTGTGTACAGCCGACTTAATAATTCACTTTACATTTAAAAAAAAAATTTGAAGTAAAAAAAATTGGGAACTTACTGTTAAAAGTTTAAGCAATAAATTGAAACTATTCTAAAAAAAATAAGATTAGACAGCTTACCAGCATTAGCTTTCAGAGAATACTGGCACTACCACACAAAAACAGGTTAATTCCTCATTCATTCTTCACTAAAATTAATAGTAGAACACATGGACAGACACTAATATTGAATAGATGGCACAAGGCGATATGTTCAAATAAAATTGCTCTCACTCCCTTTCAAATTTCATCCGGTTAGTTCCAACACAAACAAAAAAGATTTCATTACCTCCTTCTACAATTCCCCCTGTGAGGGGTAGAATGGACAATTGCAGCTTTAAATACACTAGCAGCTCAAAATCTTCACAAATCAATCTAAACATGTGCCATGCACAAGATTTGACTGCAGGAACAAACTCACCTAGGCCAAACTGCATTCTCCCTCAACAGGAATATCTTTTAGGCTAATAAGCCTATAGTTACCCACTTTTTGCCTCCCTCCCCTTTTGAGTAGCAGTGTCACATTGGCAGTTTTCCAATCTGCTGATGTTTCTCCAAAATCCAAAGATGTAGGGGAGATCAGATACAAACAGGAAAAAAAACAGTGTCTGATCATACACATGAAAAATAAAGCAAAACACTGTGGCTGTCAAAAGATCATTTCAAATAATGAAATTCCATTGGTGAACTGTCAGAATCTCAATCCTGAGGCAAACAGTATTATCTGCCTTTTTCAAGGAAAAATCAAAGGGGAAAAAAAGATGAAAAGCTTAAAATTTACATTTAACCATAACAAATTAAGTATTTAAAATTTTTTCAGAATATATGCCCTCAATGGCAAGATGAGCGGCAAAGACTATTACTGCCTGCGCAGACAATCCCCAACATGTCACAGCAAACCCTCCTTTGGCAAGATGCATCTGTGCATAAGCAGATGCTACCACAACAATGCTCATGCACACGTTAAATAAATTGCTGTGGTCCCTATGTGAACGTGCAGCTGACTGTCAAACATGGAGATTCTGAAACAATCACTTTCCTGAATTAGTTAGCTAGATATGTAATCCATCAAAACTAAATGGAAACAAATTAAATTAACTGCCCAAACATGTCTGCCTTAGAGTGAAACAATACCAGTTAACGTTTGAAACATTGTAATATTATTTAAACTGTTCCTATTTTTACTCATGAAGAAGGGTTAATAGACAATTATGCTGAGGCTGGAAGAAAATGCCTTAGAACATATGAAGAGTACCGTGTAGGAATACTTTAGCAATACAGTGATGCAAATTTAATAAAACTACCAAGCCACAATCACTCATATAGAGTCAAATAGAAGATGAACTTCAACCCATCAAGTGTGCACCAATCTATCTACACTAATTCCAATTACCAGCACTTGGCCCATATGCTGGAACTTTGTGATACTTCAAGTGCTCATCCACGTACTTAAAAAGTTAAGGGATTTCTCATCTCTACCACCTTCCCAGGCAATACATTCCATATTCCCACCACTCTCTAGATGAAAAAAAACTTTTCAAATCCCCTCTAAACCTTCTGCCATTCACTTTACAATTATGCCTCCTTGTTATTTACCCTTGAACTAAGAGGGAACAGCTGCTTTATATTTTTCCTGTCTAAACAATCTGGTCAATCTTCGTGTCTTATGAATGGAATAAACTTTTTGCAAGGTTTGTAGCTCAGATTGAGGTTTAGGGTGTAGGTTTGCTTGCTGAGCTGTAGGTTACAGCTCAGCAAGCAAACCTACACCCTAAATGGAATAAACATTGTACCCTATTGAGCTGAACCCCTTCTAAAGTTATAAATTTCACATTGTTAATAGTATTTCAATCATCACAGCTGGAGGGAAAAAGTAATAGTCTTCAGTGATGGGCAGTTAATACTCAGAAGTTTGTCTCTACCCTGCCATGTGATTTGATTAGCAGCATCATCTTTGTCCTAGGAACGCTTGCAGTACATTCATGGTTGCTGCAAATTTTACTGCTTATAACAACATTCTTTCATTTAACATACTTTAACTTTTGGATTAATTCTTGATAGATTAATCAACAGACTCAAGTTACTACATATATGAATTAAACGTCATATTTCAACAGTACTTACTTTAGCCGTAAAGATGGCCTGTCTGGCCTCTGGTATCATATACAGCTGCTGGATTGTGGAAGCTAAGTAACAGGTCGCTCCAAGATTTGTCAAACCTACAAACCTACACTCAGCCCGCACATCATCATGAGGCCAGTAATCCCACTTGTATGGTGCATGAGATGCTATATTAGAAAAAAAAAGTGGAGTTTAATTCAAAATTATTTTGCCACAGTTCATATTCAATTGTACCAAACTTGTACAACTCAATGAAAAATGCAAGCAAATCATAATTTTATCTTTTATTTAAGCTCTATTCTTTTGGAGATCAAATACATTATAGAAACAACACTAACTTTTTGTCTTTAAAGCATTATGAGAATTTCTATTAGAAAAAAGTGAGAATTAAAAAAAATAAACGTGACATTGCTTCTAGCCACCAGCAATGTCTGCGAAATGTTGAAAACTAAAATATGCAAAGGTAGAACATGCTGAGGATGAGAAAATTCAGGCAAGATAAAATTTACCCCATGGTATTAATGCTTTAAACAACAATGCTGGAGCATTCACCAGAGCATAATTTTATGCATGTTTTGCTACCGAACATCAAGCAGTTGGAAGTATGCAAAAAGGACAACATTCTATTCACATTGAGAACGTTTGTACAGCATGGCCAACTTCAGAGACAACCTTTAATGGGTAGGAGGACTTGGCTAACATCTCAAATTAGGTAGATAAGTGGAAGGTAACATTCATGTTACGTTTAATCTTGGTCTGGTATGGTCATTAACAGAGTAAAATCCAGTCATCTCCCTTTGGGCTAAATGACACCTTCACTGCTTAATCATCTACCATCAATACTTTGGTCATGACTACTGCCCAGAGGCTTCATTAGTCCATCTCTGTTAACATCTGAGTAACAGAAGTGGGGTGAATCCTTTTGCAGTCTGCAATGAACTTCTTCATCTTTCAGTTTTTTCAGTCTTCAAGTTTAGATTGAATCCCCAGCCGTCTTACACCCACATGTGCTTTGCAGCACAATTATATTGTCATGTAAACATCATCAACTTGAAGTTTCCCCAAAATGTAAGAAATCTGTATTGCTATTCCTTCTAGACTTCAAAATTTAGGAATTCCTAATTATGCCCATCTCTTGGTGGAATACATGGAACCTTGCTTGTTCCACTCCTACTAGAGTCACTTCTCGCAACTTGTTTTCTCCATTATGTTGATAATATCATCACTCCTATTTGCCTCTCTCATTCGGAACTGAAACAATTATCAATTTCACTTCCAAGTTCCCTTCTCTTCCCACCTTCACCTGTGTATTTGACTCCTCCTTTCCCCGACAGCTGTGTTTACATTTCTGCAGGCAGGCTGGCCTCCAAAAGCCACTAAAAACCCACTAACTCCAATAACCTGGACTCTTGCTTTCTGTAAGACTCCATTCCATTCTTCAAGTTCTCTCTCGCATCTGTTCTGATGTAGCCACCTTCTGCAGGAACTGCCTTAGAAATGTCCACTTTTTTCCTCAACCAAGAATTTCCCACCAACATGGTTAACAGGGCTCTTATTCACGTTTGACCCACTTCCTGCCTTCACCCATTGTCTTCACTCCCACAACACTAACAGGATCTATCTGGTCCCCATTTTCCACCTCACCAGCATCTGCATTTGAACACGCATAAGCCACAGTCTCCAGCAGAATGCCACCACCAGACATATATTTTACTCTCCTTTTATCAGCATTTTGCAGGGATCGTTCCCTCTAACCCACTCCAAACACCTCTCCACACCCTCACAGCACTCTCCTTTGCAATCATAGAAGGTGCAACACTTGTCCATTTACTTCTCCTCTCCTCACTATCCAAGGCACCAGACATACCTTCCAGATGAAGCAGCAATTCACCTACAATTTACTCAATCTATTCTACTGCTCACAATGTGGTCTCCTCCACATTGGCAAAGAGAAATGCAGACTGTGCAAGCGCTTTGCAGAACATCTATGTTCTGTCAACAAAAATGATCCCGAACTTCCAGTAGTCAGCCACCTCAACACACTATTTTAGATCTGGCAATGAATAATGAGACGGGTTTCTTACAACAATGCCAGAGTAAAAGGATCCCATCGGAAACAGTGAACATAATGAGGTAGACTACAGTCTGACTACAGCCTTCTACAGCCCCAGCTGTACATCTCTGCTGTCGTATTCGAGCCCTCTTGAAATGAATGTTAAAATTGCATTTGCCTTCCCTATTGCCAACTGAACCTTAAGAAAATCCTAAACTAAAACTCCCAAGTCCCCCTATACTTCAGATTTCTGAAACCTTTCCTAATTTAGAAAATAGTCCATGCCTCTATTGTTCCTACCAAAGTGCATAACCTCACACTTACCAAACTTATTCCATCTGCTACTTCTTTGCCAACTCCCCTAGCCTGTCCCATGTCCTTCTGCAGTGTATTTGCTTTGACGTTACGTGTCCCTCCATCTATGTTTGTGTCACCTGCAAATTTAGCAACAATGCCTTCAGTTTCCTCATCCAGATTACCAACACGGAACTCCGTGAAACTACAGTTACTGGCTGCTATCCTGAAAAAGAACTCTTTATCCCTACTCTCTGCCTTCTGCTAGTCATGATGTAGAGGTTCCAGTTGAACTGGGGTGGATAAAATGAAAACTCACATGATGCTAGGTTATAGTCCAACAGTTTTATTTGAAACCGCAAGCTTTCGGAGCCCCTGCTCCTTCCTCAGGCAGCTCGTTGAGAGAGAATACATTGGTCGCAGAATTTATAAGTAAAAGATCAAAGGGTATTACAATTTGTGCGAACGCATTGAACAAACCTAGATGTCTATTGAAGTCTTTAATCAGTTAGAATGAAAGTGCAGGTTTAGATGGATTAATATGTAAATCCAGAATTTCTTTTAAGTCACTGCCCCAAGATAACTTCAGGTTTTACCAGAATAAAGGTAACACCTCTAGTCAGACAATGTATTTTAGGCATGAGGCCATGTTTTAAACCTGTTTATATTTCTAAAGTAGGAATGTATAAAATGCCACATTAACTGACTGTCTACAGACCATGTGCTTTTCGAATAAAATAGAATATATGTACAAATACAAATTCACCTCATGGATTTATATGTGCATGTGCGTGCGCATGGAAGCAAGCACATGTAAGAGGATGTGTATGTGAATGCATGTGTATGAGAGAGTGTACGCATATGCATGTGTGAGGGAGAGTGGGTGTGTGTCTGTGCTTGAGAGTGAGAATGTGAGGGAGTGTGAGAGCGAGCATGGGCACTTGAGAGAGAAAGTACGTGAGTGTTCTTTGCAGCCTGGAGCACCTTGCCAAGATCTTCCCTACATTTCCACTTCTTGCTTTCAAACAACCGTCAAAACTTAAACAGACCATTGTTCACAGCAAACTACCCAGCCTTCAGAACATCGAACACACCATATAATGCTATCATGACAACTCCTGCAAGACATGTCAAAGCATAGACAATGGATACTACAAGTGGGGACTCCACCCACCATGTGCACGTCAGATACTCATGTGATTCGGCTAACATTGTCTGTCTCATTTGCTGCAAGCAAGGATGTCCAGAAGCATGGCATATTGGTGAAACCAAACAGATGCTATGAAAACTGATGAATGGACATCAAGCAACAATCACCCGACATGGGTGTTCCCTCCCAATGGGGGAACACTTCAGTGTTCAAGGACATTCAGCCACAAATCTTTGGGTAAACGCCCTCCAAGGCGGACTTTGGGACATGAAACAATGCATTGGCAGATACACTCTATTTTATTCAAAAAGCATATGATCCGTTGACAGTCAATGTGGCATTTTATAAATTCCTACTTTGGAAATAAAACCAGTCTGACATATACAAAATTCTAAAATACATTGTTTGACCGGGGTGTCACCTTTATTCTGATAAAACCTGATATCTTGGGGCAGTGACTTGAAAGAAATTCTGGGATTTGCATATTAATCACTCGAAACCTGCACCTCCATTCTAACTGATTAAAGGCTTAATAGTCATCCAGGTTTGTTCAATACATTTGCACAAGTTTTATGACCCTTTGATCTTTTACTTATAAATTCAGTGACGGACTATTGCCTAAGGAAGAAACAGGGGCTCTGAAAGCTTGTGGTTTCAAACAAACCTATCAGACTACAATCATGTGTCATGGGACTTTTGATTCTGCTAGGCAGCCAATCCTCTGTCCATGCCAGATCTTGCCCCAACACCAAGGGCTCTTACATTATTTAGCAGCCTCCTATGTGGGACATTGCCACAGGCCATCAAAACCCAAATAGATCACGCCCACAACCTCTCATTCGTCTAACTTGCTCATTATCTCTTCCAAGACTTCTGACAGATTTGTTAGGTATGGCCTCCTCTTGATGAAGCAGAGCTGACTCAGTCCTATTTAACATGTAACTATCACTAAACATGCAGCGCTAGGAAAACTAAAGGGGTTAAAATCCAATAGGTTCCCTGACCTAATGGAATGCATTTTAGGACATTAATGGAAGCAGTTATAGAGATAGTGAATGCACTCTGGCAGTAATCTTCTATGCATCATTAGATTCAGGAAAAGCTCCAGACTTCTTGTTGGAAAGGATCTGAGGGACAGGATTTACATTATTTAGAAAAGCAAGGACTGATTAGGGACTGGCATTGTGCATGAGAAATCATGTCTCACTAACTTGGTTGAGATTTTTGAAGGAGTAATGAAGAGGATTGATGAAGGCAGTGATCGACATGGACTTCAGTAAGACATTTGACAAGGTTTCTCATGGTAGACTGTTTAACAAGGTTAGATTACATGGAGAACAATCTATTTGGATACAGAACTGAGTCGAAGGTTAGAGACAAAGGATGGTGGAGGGTTACTTTTCAGACTGGACCAGTGGTGTGCCACAAGGATCGTTGCTGGGTCCACTGCTTGGTGTCATTTATTAAAATGATTTGGACGTGTATTAAAGGGGTATGGTTAGTAAATTTGCTGATGACACCAAAATTGGAGGTGTAGTGGATAGTGAAAAAGATAACCTCTGAGTACAATGGGACCTTGATCAGATGGACCGAGGAATGGCAGATGGAGTTTAATTTAGATGAATGTGAGGTGTCGCATTTCGCAAATCAGGGCAGGACTTTTACACTTAATAGTAAGGTCCTGGTGGGTGCTGATCAAAGAAACCTTGGAGTGCAGGTTCATAGTTCCTTGAAAGTAGTGTCACATGTGGACAGTAGAGTGAAGGTATTCTTGCCTTTATTGGTCTGTGCATTGAGTGTAAAAGTTGGGAGGTCATGTGTGGCTATACAGGACATTGTTTAGGCCACTTTTGGAATACTGCGTTCAATTCTGGTCTCCCTGTTGTAGGAAGGAAGTTGTGGAACTTGAATGGGTTCAGGAAATATTTGCAAGGATGTTGCCAGGGTTGGAGGGTTTGAGCTACAGGGAAAGTCTGAGTAGGTTGGGGCTATTTTCCCTGGAGCATCAGTGGCTGAGAGGTGACCTTAAAAGAGGTTTATAAAATCAGGAGGGGCACGGATAGGATGAATAGCCAAGGTCTTTTCCCCAGGATAGGGGAGTCCAAAACTAGAGGGCATAGGTTTAAAGTGAGAGGGGAAAGACCTAAAAGGGACTGAAGAAGCAACTTTTTCACACAGAGGATGACACATGGGTGGACTGAACTGTCAGAGAGGAAGTGGTGGATGCCGGTATAATTGCAATATTTGAAAAGCTTTGGGATGGGTATATGAATAGGAATGGTTTAAGAGGGAATTGGCAAGATGCTGGCAAAAGAGATTAGGATATCTGGTCAGCATGGACAAGTTGGACCCCCAAGTGTCTGTTTCCATGCTGTACATTTCTATGACTCTAACTAGAGAACTGCCAATGTAGCACCTTTACTTAAAAAGGAAAAGGAGACAGGCTTCCGAACATCTGTTGCACAGACAATGTTAGAATCTATAATAAACAATATAATAGTAAGTAGACATATATAACATGATCATGCAAAGTCCAGCATAGCTTCACAAAGGGGAAATGATGGTTGACAAATTTACTAAAATTCTTTGAGGATGTAACAAACAAAACAGATAAAGTGAAAACAGTGAATGTAATATATTTGGATTCTCAGAAGGCATTTGATAAAATACCACACATTATCGTACTAAAGAAGATAGAAGTACATTGTGTTGCAGTTAGTACATTAGCATGGATACATGATTTGCTAACCAACAGAAGAGACTTGAGATATGGGGAGCATTTTCAGATGGCAACCGGTAACTAATTAGAATGCCACAGGGATCAGTGCTGGTGCCACAATTGTTTACAATGTTAATGATTTACGTACGGAAAGTGAACATACTGACGCCAAGTTTGCAGATGACAAAAAATAGGTGGGAAGGCTAGTGGTGAGGATAACGCAAAGAGTCAAGGCATCAATCACAAATTTTTTTATTAGCAAATTAAACACTCATCTCTCTGCCTTGTTCTCATGATTTACTGTAATATTCCAGTTTTATGTCAAAAATTAACTTGAATATTTCTAAAGGAATTGGTCTCAAAGATTTCTTTGGCAAGATGAAAAGTTGAGCTCCTCTGTGTTTCTTCATGTTTCAAATTCTTGTCACAGAGGACAAGTTCTTCTCTGCAGTGCCTCCAGTAATTGAATCTCAATTGTTTCTGGGCCACTGCACATGGATATCATATTCAGGATGTGATTTAATCAATCAGAGAACTGTGCAAATTGTCTGTGACTTCCATTTGGCTGTACTCTACTGTTTTAGCTATGAGCTTAAAAATATGTTGCTGGAAAAGCGCAGATCAGGCAGCATCAAAGGAACAGGAGAATCAACATTTCGGGCATAAGCCCTTCTTCCTGAAGAACGGCTTATGTCCAAAACGTCGATTCTCCTGCTCCTTTGATGCTGCTTGACCTGCTGCGCTTTTCCAGCAACACATTTTTAAGCTCTGATCTCCAGCATCTGCAGTCTTCACTTTTTCCCTGTTTTAGCTATGAGTTCAACATTCAAATAATTTTACTGACTGCTGCTCTAAATTGAATGGGAATGATGAATATTAAATTCAATAAAGTTCCAGGTTTCTCTTCAGGTTACCCATATTAATTGCTACACCATTTTTGAATGCATTATCCAGTTTTGTTCCCAATGTGCGGCACTTCACATTTTTCTACATTAAATTCCAAATCCTTTGTTCATCCTGTCCAAACTGCTTTATAATTCTTTTCAATTCCTGCTTTGGGATAATCACTAAAACTTAGCAAACTTGTCTCGAGTGCTTGAACCCAAGTTAATTGATGCCAGTTAGAAATGATAATGGTTTCAATATGGACACCTGGGACACTACACTTATTGCATCCAGCTATCTCTGTATAATTCACCAAAAGTGCTTGTTGTTTTCTATCTTCAAATTCATGTAAAACTTTTACCAGTAATCTTACAGTTTTGATTTTTAACTATTAGCCTTTCACGAGGAACCTTTTCTAATGCTAGTTACAAATTAAAGAGTTATACATTGCTGATAGGAGACAATAAGTCAAAGCTTTTTGTCTTGCATTCATCAGGACCAGGATGCAAGAAACAAACGGGAGAAAAAGGGACACTAATTTATACAACATAACAAGATGCTGCTGACTATTATGGCCATTGTTAGCATAGAGATGTAACACGAATAGTTAATTGTCAATCTTACTTCCCAGTTCAGGCAGATAGATTCTAATTGGTCAGGGTGCTGCCACAGAACCGCAGCAGAGACTGGTGGTCCTCATGACCCTTTTTATCAAAAGAAAACAATTAACCACTGTGGAATGGGATTTTGCTCCCTCAAAATTAAGGGACATTGTTAAGCAGGATCTTTCGTTTCTATAAAACCGATAGCCAATTAATGTCACCTTTGATTAGTACTAAGCCCGTTGATAGCTATTTTTATTATATGCTCAGCACAAAGCTTTATGTTTGACCTTTCTTGAAAAGTTCTCAGTTCTTTGAAATTAGCCACTTAAAAATTTCCAAATGCATTTACAAGTCTTCCTTACACTGCATGTGTTGTGCCATCACCCAATTGTGTAGCAGCCTGTAGTTTTCTGCTGAGCCCTTCACCATTTCCACTAACAAATCGTAGGCTGCTGCTCTGGAGGAATGGGATTTACACTTTGGTTGTTGTCTGTCCTTCAAGCTTGGAAGTAAGAACAGGAGATTGAACACATCTCTTAGGAATTCCTACAATAAAAGCACAGGAAATATTGCTTTGGATCTCCGTAGTTAGCAAGCACAAACAAAATGAGCTGACGAAACACACTAATGTGCATATGTATCTGTAAACTGGTTATACAGATTTAAACAATATCGTTTTAATGGATATGATTCTTGCTCCGTACTTCATCCTAACTGACACAACACTATTGTTTGCCAACAGTAAAACTGTTAATCTCTATAATTAGGCTGCACATGCTGGCTATTCCAATTTTACATTTATTTCATTCTTATTTTTGTTATTTAGCCAATAAATTACTAGAATTATATTCTTAACAATAAGCAATACTTACATAACTTGAAAAATTACAAGATGAACAACCTAAATAAATCTCACTGAGTTCACCCATAATTTTCTTTTCATTCTTTGGATTTTGTCATCCCCTACCTCATGACCAACTTGGTTTCAATATTTGGAGATGCCGGTGTTGGACTGGGCTGTACAAAGTTAAAAATCACACAATACCAGGTTATAGTCCAACAGGTTTATTTTGAACCACTAGCTTTTGAAGCGTTGCTCCTTCATCAGGTGGTTGTGGAGAATAAGATTGGAAGATACAGAATTTATAGCAACTGTTTACCAGTGTGATGTAACTGAAATTATATATTGAAAGAGATCTGGATTGTTTTTAAGTCTCTCATCTTTTAGCATGACCATGTTGGATTCAGTTCTTTCATATGTAAATCGGAAAACTTTTTTAAAAAAGTTACATTCTCAATTGAACTTTAACAATGGGTGTCATGTTGGCCCAGATAATGTATTGAAGGTGTGAGTTTCCCGGTGAGGCTGTCTGTGCCAACATGGTCAGACTGATTCTAATCTAAAAGACAGATTTACAGAATCTTATATGGATTCATGTAAGTAAAATGTAATTCTGCAAGTACAAACTCACTCCATAAAATTACATGTAATTTTATTATACGCTCAGCAAAAAGCTTTATGTTTGACCTTTCTTGAAAAGTTTTCAGTTCTTTGAAACACATAAGTTTGTGGGGTGAATTTGTACTTGCAGAACTACATTTTGCTTTGCTCAAAAACTGCATGAATCCATAAAAGATTCTGTAAATCCGTCTTTTAGATTAGAATCAGTCTGACCATTGTGGCACAGATGGTCTCACACAGGGAAACTCACACCTTCGATACATTATACATTGTTAAAGTTCACTTGAGAATGTAACTTTTTAAAAAAAGTTTTGCGATTTACAGATGAAAGAACTGAAACTAACATGGTCATTCTAAAAGATGAGAGACTTAAGACAATCCAGGTCTTTTTCAATATATCCTTTAGGGAGATGTAAAGGATCTGAAGTGGGTACAGAAACAGTAGGCTAAGATGTTATCAGAGATCAAGGACATCTGTTTTGAGGGGATTAGAAAAGTCAGAACCATTTTTCTTCAAAACAAAGAGGACTAAGTAATAAACTATTCAACATTTTTTGAAGAAGAGAGGTTTTGATGAGCAAGTTAGGGAAAACAAAATCCCTTTGGCGCGTGGATCCATTAGTGGTCATTGGTTCTAACTCATCAGAAATGGAACAGTTTTCTATTTGTTCATGCAATGTGGACATTGCTGACCAGGCCCACATTTATTGCTCATCCCCCAATTCTCAGACAGCAGTTACAAGTCAACCATATTGCTGTGGGTAAGGAAAGCCAATTTCCTTCCCGAAAACCAGGTGGGCTTTTACAACGATCAATGGTCACTATTAGTCTAGCCTTCTTCTTTTAATTACAGGTTTTTTTTTATTGAATTCAAATTGCACCATTGGCCAAACTGAGATTCGAACCTATGTCCCCAGAACATCAGCCTGGGGTTCTGGATTGCTAGTCCACTGACATATCCCTAGTACACCAAATTCCTCCAAACAGATGGGAGAGGAGGTGGAACATTTTCACTCAGAGTTGCTAGGGCCAAGAACTCACTATCTAATAAGATAGTGGAAGTAGATTCCATAAATAATTTTGAATGAGACTTCTACAGGTATTTAAGCATGATGTATTTCAAGGATCTTTAACGTAAAGCAATGATGGAGGACCAAACAAGGCTGCTCAATTAAAGTGGTTATACATCCACATCGACCCAAGTGGCCACTTACTGTGCTTTATCACTCTAAAATGCTATTTTCATTTACCTGCCCTTCTCGAGAGAATTTAAATGGAGGCTTGTGCTTTATGACCACCGTGCAAAGTCGCAGAAGACCTGTAAGTCCATCATCTTCAATGTTACTATCCTGCTGATCAAGGATTTCCCTGCTACATAAAAAAGGGGAAGGGAAAGAAAAGAAATAAATATGCAATAATACAATAACAATGCAATCCTGAGAAAAGCTTTTAAATTTATGTTGACCAACCTGCGAATGCAGTCAGCAAGATGTCTTGCCAAGGCATCCAAATCTAGCAGTGTTGTCTGCAGAAAAAAATTGATAATAACATATGTACATAATCAACATAATCATAACAATGCCTTTAAAGTAGCAAAATATTCAAAAAGGTACTTCAGAGAAGAATTAAGTTTAAAAAAATATTAAAAACCACATCTCATAAGGAAACATCAGATATAGCCAAAAGCTTGGTCAAAGAGGTAGGTTTCATGATGTTTATTAAAAAAGGACAAAAAATGGTTGAGAGTAAGAAAGGTTCAGGGAATGAATTCCAGGGTTTATAGCCTCAAGAACTACAAGGCATGGTGGCTATTAGTGTAGCAATTAAAATCAGATGCACAAAGCTTGAGACTCTACCAAGAGCAGTCTATAATGTTCTCTGAATAACTGCATTAAACAAACTGTATGATTCAATAGCTGCAAGACTACTCAAAATTAACAATGATGTAAATACTGTGAAAAATCCTCTGCCATCATTCATGTTGAACCAAAGGATATACCTCTACGATATTACTCCTTGTGACATTTAACACATTATCAAGTTACCTAATTTCTACTGATTCAATAAATCCAACTGTAAATGTATAAATTCTGGCAGATCCAGTGGATACTTCAAGCTCAAAGACCATGACTTTGAAAAACTGCGCACAACATACCAATGTAAAGTTAATTATATGACATAATGAAGATAAGATTGCAACAATATACTTTTAAATGCTGGGAGTTAAATAAATGCTGCTTTCAAATAAAGAAATTAACAAACGTTATTAAATTTTTGTTAAAACTGATGTAAATTTAATTTAAAAGTGAAATGATACTGTTGAATAAAAGGGAATGGAAGCATATTATAATATTACTGGACTGTTAATCCAGAAGCCTGAAAAAATGCTCTGCAGAAATAGTTCAAGACTCACCACTGCAGCTAGAGAATTTTTTCTAAAGTGCAAAATATATCAGGAATAAAAACTCTCATTAATGATCTTGAAACAATAAGAATGTGTTTAAAATAAAAAAAAATTGGTTCACCAGTAGCCTTTAGAAAAAGAAAAATCTGCTGTATTAATTCAGTCTGCTCTACCAGATATGACTAGATATGACTCCACATTTACAGCACTGTGTTTGATTCTTAAATGCCCTTTTCAAGAGGTCTAGCAAGCCACTGAGTTGTATCAAACTGTCAAAGAAAGATCAGATAGATGACCTAAATGTTGGTCTCTGACCAGAGGTACACTGCCATGTCAACCCTCCAAACTCATCTTCATTGAGATTTGGGGACATGTGCCAAAATTAGGAGAGTACGACATAGACCAATTAAGAAAATCTGATATAGTTGTCTCATTTAAATATACCTTACAGCCAATGTCCGAGACTTCTCCATTACCATCCGTGGGTACAGTTGCCCAAGTAAGACAGATGAACCAGAGCACAGTGATATACACAATCAGAAAGAAGTCAACAATGTTTATTCCAGATGCCTCAATACTGGCTTAACAGAAGAAAGGAAAATATCGGACTTCTCCACGTGAAGAGGCAAAGGGTTAATTACACATCTACTCTAAGAACAGCTACCAAAAATGTCAGTGATGTCAGATTATGAGGAATTGGAGATTGATTAGGAAGGGTTCTCTTATACCATCCATTCTTTACAATTATTTAAAGTTCACTTACAATAGCACAGATCGTATGTTAGTACTGTGACTGATGGTGACCAGACACACAGAACCAAAAGGCAAGTGGCAAAGATGGCTGGAAGAAAAAAGCAGAGGCAGCAGAGTGCTATAGAAGAAAGACAAGGTGAGTCCAGTAGGAGGTGGAGGGTGGGCAAATAGAACCTGAAGAGAAACACGGTGGCAAGAAACTGAGCTAGACTTCAGAGCCTACCAGAACAATGATCCGCAAAGAGAAAAAGCCCATGATAAAGCTAAAAAAAGAGTGTTGGAGAAACCACACAGCTAGGTACTCAGCAAGCACCAAGAAAATTGATCAGTGATTGTTAGATTTCTGTCAAACATAAATCTTTGTGGGGAGAGATAACTGCATAAGAAAGAAAAGCAGGATGTCAATCACCATAGCTCTGCAGCTATGATGGCAAGTTCTTTGTTTTCATCAAAATTGCAGGAGCATACAAAAGGTCCTGATGAGTCAGTACATTGGAACCATGGGGTTTAGCAGATACCACACTGCTTCAGACCGAAATCAAAAATCAGACCATGACAAGGCCAAGAAACCTTTGCACTCAAGCAGTGTCAACATTCTCACCTGAAATGACAACATCCAATAATATAATTAAAGCTTTGAGGAACAGGTACTGTTGAGGAAGCAGGGAAGGTGCAGAAGAACTTGGATAGGTGAAGAAGTGGCAGATGAAATACAATGTGAGAAAGCAAGCAGTTCTGCATTTTGGTAGGAAGAATAGAGATGTAGACTATTTCCTAAATGGGGAAAAGCTTTGTAAATCTGAAGCACAAAGGAACTTCGGAGTCTGAGTTCAGGATTCTGTTCAGGTTAACATGCAATTTCATTGTGGAGTTAGGAAGGCAAATGCAATGTTAGCATTCATTTTAAGAGGGCTAGAATACAAGGGCATGGATGTACTGCTGAGGCGGTATATGCTCTGGTCAGATCATACATGGAATATTGTGAACAGTTTCTAAGAAAGAATGTGTTAGCATTAGAGGGGGTCCAGAGAAAATTTATAAGAATGATCCTGGGGATGAAGGGTTTGTCACATGAGGGCCAGTTGAAGACTTTAGGTCAGTTCTGAGTTTAGAAGGACAAGGGGGATCTCATTGAAACTTACAGAATGTTAAGAAGTCTGGATAGAGAGGAGGTGGAAGAGATACTACCATTAGTGAAAGAGACTAAGACTCAAAGGCATAGTCTCAGAGTGAAGGGATGATACTTTAGAACTGAAACAAAGAGGTATTTCTCCAGTCAAAGGATGGTGAATCTGTGAAACCCTGCCACAGATGATTGTGGAGGGGAAGTCATTGAGTGTCTTTAAGACAGATAGACAGACTCGTGATGAGTAAAGAGATGAAGAGTTATAAGGCGTCAGGAAAATAGGGTTAAAAAATATATCGGTCATGATCAAACTGTGGAGCAGACTCAAATGGACCACGAGATTCACACGGATGATCCCTGGAATGGTAGGCCTAACATATGAGGAACGGCTGAGAATCTTGGGATTGTATTCATTGGAGTTTAGAAGATTAAGTGGAGACTTAATAGAGACATACAAGATAATACATGGCTTGGAAAGGGTGGATGCTAGGAAATTGTTTCCGTTAGGTGAGGAGACTAGGACCCGTGGACACAGCCTTAGAATTAGAGGGGGTAAATTCAGAACAGAAATGCGGAGATATTTCTTCAGCCAGAGAGTGGTGGGCCTGTGGAATTCATTGCTGCAGAGTGCAGTGGAGGCCGGGATGCTAAATGTCTTCAAGGCAGAGGTTGATAGATTCTTGTTGTCTCGGGGAATTAAGGGCTATGGGGAGAATGCGGGTAAGTGGAGTTGAAGTGCTCAGCAGCCATGATCGAATGGCGGAGTGGACTCGATGAGCCGAATGGCCTTACTTCCACTCCTATGTCTTATGGTCTTAAATGGCCTAATTCTACTCCTGTACCTTACAGTCAAGATTAGAGTGGTTCTGGAAAAGCACAGCAGGACAGGCAGCATCCGAGGAGCAGGAAAATCGACGTTTCGGGCAAAAGCCCTTCATCAGGAAGGGCTTTTGCTGAAACATCGATTTTCCTGCTCCTCAGATGCTGCTTGTCCTGCTGTGCTTTTCCAGAACCACTCTAATCTCCAGCATCTGCAGTACCCACTTTCACCTCCTGTATCTTATAGTCTAACACATTTTTCAGTTCAAGATGAAGTGGCATTAGACAACACAAGATTAATTGGCACACCAAAATACAAGAGAAACAGTTTTTTTAAATTCACTCACAGGATATGGATATTGCTGGCGACAGCAGCATTTAATGCCTATCCCTAATTGCCTGGAGATCTGTTAAGAATCAACAACATTGCTGTGGATCTGAAGTCACATGTTGGCCTAAAGGACATTCATGAACCAGATGGATTTTTCCAACAATCGGCAGTCTTTTTTTTTAAGTGACTTTAAAGGTCACCATCTGTCTCACGGAATTTGAACCCGGATTCCCAGAACATTACTTGGGTCTCTGGATTAACAGTCAAGCAACAATGTCACTAGGCCAATGTCTTCCCAAATGATTTACAAATGATAAATGATTTAAACCACTTTACATATGATTGTCAATATGGAAGGTGAATAGAGAGGCTACATGGACCACATTATATTAGGGTTGCAGGATGAAGCTTTATTTGAACTTTCACAGTCTAAAGAAGATCGGACATTACTCTAAGCAATGTATATTGGTTGAATATCAGATAGCTGAAAATGTGTTGCTGGAAAAGCGCATCAGGTCAGGCAGTATCCAAGGAGCAGGAGAATCGACGTTTCAGGCATGAGCCCTTCTTCAGGAATGAGGAAAGTGTGTCCAGCAGGCTAAGATAAAAGGTAGGGAGGAGAGACTTGGGGGAGGGGCATTGGAAATGCAATAGGTGGAAGGAGGTTAAGGTGAGGGTGATAAGGTGAGGGTGATAGGCCGGAGTGGGGGTGGGGGCAGAGAGGTCAGGAAGATGATTGCAGGTTAGGAAGGTGGTGCTGAGTTCGAGGGTTGGGACTGAGACAAGGTGGGGGGAGGGGAAATGAGGAAACTGGAGAATTCTGAGTTCATCCCTTGTGGTTGGAGGGTTCCTAGGCGGAAGATGAGGCGCTCTTCCTCCAACTGTCGAGTTGCTATGGTCTGGCGATGGAGGAGTCCAAGGACCTGCATGCCCTTGGTGGAGTGGGAGGGGGAGTTGAAGTGTTGAGCCAAGGGGTGGATGGATTGGTTGGTCCGGGTGTCCCAGAGGTGTTCTCTGAAATGTTCCGCAAGTATGAATACCAGATAGGCTGAACTTTGTAAGCAGAACAGATTTCTTATTTCAGGTGACAGAGAATTTCCCTGCGGTCAGCACGCTGACTCTGACTCAAGCCATTTCATTAATCAGAGGTCTATTAACACAACCAGAAGACAACAACCACAAAGGAACAGGATGCCATTCCCATCTTCAATTCTTGTCTGCATTCCAGCATGAAAATTCCACATCGATGCCAACCGTGCCCAACCAGCAATGCTGAACAATATGCTTACCGTAATAAGATAGGCCATCATGAGGTGATTTGCTGAAAAAGCAATAGGACATTTCAAATTTCACCAAGAAAGTTTCAAAACCCATCACCCAGGTTGTAACTGTCTAAGAAGTAGATACTTCCGAGGACCATAAGATATTTTTCTCAGGCAAAGTGGAAATAAAATGGTGACAAGAAGTTAATAAAAAAGCTATTCAGGAGAAAGGATATGCTTATGTCTAAATTGGATCATTCCACTATTTAACGTTCAGAAATTGTGGATCTACGTAAGTGGCAGCTGAAGACTGCAATGGTGTCTTCCCAGCAAGCTATGGCAACACCCAAATGTCTTTCCAGTGTAGAAACCATACAAATTATAGAGAAATAGAATGCCTTGGTGAAGCTGTGAATTCAAGTATCAAAAGGGGCTGAAACAGGTCAAAGTTAAACAAGAATTGGAACTGAGTAACTCAAAAAGACAGTGAAGTTAAAAGCACAGTTATTATTAATTACACATTACTATCAAGCTTCCGAAGATGAAAAAAAGAGGTAGCATAAGATTTCCCAACGTCCTGTGCAGAGACAGCATGTGTTCACAAGAAGTTTATAAAATGAATTGAGATACAACATAGGAGGAAAAAGTCTTCCTTTTACAAAAATAGTCAGAGCTCCAAGAGCACCATAAATTGTTAGCTGAGGAAAACTTTCTCCTATAATTCATGAATGATGATCCTGTCTGTATAAATGAAACCTGAGGTGGAGATCAAATATCTTCCTTTACATGTACAAAAAACAATGAGAAGTAAGTTCTTTTAAATAACCCTGATCATCTGCAGAAAGCAGATGAACTTTTGAAATAAAGGCTTAGATATACATGTGGAGGAAACAATTTGCTTTTCAGCCTGCAGAAAACAGAGCTACAACCGGAATTTCATATAGATCCTGGTCCTGAAATCTATATCTTTATCACAAATGATGCACTTCTAATTTCTGAAATAGTACTGAAAATGACTTGCCTACAGAGAATTTACTGCCCACTCTATTCTCGCACTTATCGTCCCAGGAAATGACAGAGGTGAACATTAATCCTATTCACCTTCTAAATGAGATGAGAATACTGTTGGAGGTCAATGTCTCAATCAAAAAAGATTAGATTGGCAGGTGAGGGGAACTGAAGTTGAGTTAAACATTTATACTAAATGTTAATTGTTAGAAGAGGAATAATTCAACGAATGGAACTTCTGAAAAAAAAAGTGATATTGGCACTTGAAACGTTAACTCTGCCGTTTTTTTAAACCACAGATGCTGTCAGGCCCACTTGGCCAGCATTTTCTATTTTAATTCCAGACTTTCAGCATCCTCGGTATTTTATTTTTATTTCGGTGTCCTAGATCCAACTACTTGGAGGTGCCGGTGTTGGACACGACCACCTGATGAAGGAGTGACACTCCGAAATCTAGTGCTTTCAAATAAACCTGTTGGACTACAACCTCGTGTTGTGGGATTTATTAACTAGATCCAATTAGTTTGTTTGTTTCATCAAAGACCTTCTTTCTATCAATAGTGCCAGAAGTGAGATGTCTGCTGATTATTATACTGTGTTCAGTTTAATCCACAACTCCTCAAACCATGCCTTCAAGCTATAACGTTCAGATAATAATCCAGAGATTGCAATCCTCTGGGACATGCTTCTTAATTTATTTCATGGTACTCTCCAAGTATGACCTCTAACCTACTACTTTCCCACACTGCTGGGTCCCACATGGATCAGAATCATTGAATTATTACCACAATAACTTGCAAGCTTAGGAAAGCCCTCACTCTGATAGCAGGTAGAAAATGTACTATCTGGTACTCTCAATCTTGTTTACAAAGAATCTCAACTTCTGATTACTGAATCCCCGACAACTGCCAGATCACATCCTCCTTTCACCAGCCCTTCAGTTTGGACAGCTATCTGCTCAAAAGATGCTATGGTCAACATTCTGCACTTTAGTCGAAAAGTGTGGCATTGGAAAAGCACAGCAGGTGTGCATGTGTGTGCACGCATCCATGCCTGTGTGTGTGTGCGAGTGTGTATGGGTGTGCACTCGCGCACGTGTCTGTATGGGGAGGAATGAGTGATCAACAGGAGGGTGGGAGTTAGGGTTGGGAGAACGGTAGCTGGGAAGTCGATAGGTAGATGCAGGTGTGGAGGTGGTGATCGGTCAGAGTGGAGGGTGGAACAAATACGTGGGAAGGAAGATGGACAGGTAGGACAGTTCAAGAGGGCAGTGCCAAGTTGGAGGGTTAGCTCTAGGATGATGTGGGGGGTGGGGGATGAGGAAATGTGAAATTCTGGACTTTAGTTCTATCCTTGTAGATGAAAGATACATCGTGCCTTCTGAATAATTCAGTTTCTGTAAATCCTTGGTCTCTGTCTCACCCAGGCTCCACTTAGTCTGCCTCTATTCCTGATGAAGGGCCTTTGCCCGAAACGTCGATTTTCCTGCTCCACGGATGCTGCCTGACCTGCTGTGCTTTTCCAGCACCACTCTAACCTAGACTCTGGTTTCCAGCATCTGCAGTCCTTGTTTTTATCCACTTAGTCTACAGACTACTAATCACTCCAATTCCATTCTGAACCTGTGACTCTTTGCAAGGTATGACAAAGTATGGATAAAGTTAAAATTCACAACATCAGGTTATAGTCCAACAGGTTTATTTAGAAGTACAAGCTTTTGGAGATCTGCTTCTTCAACTAGCTACTTAATGGAGGAGCAGCATTCTGAAAGCTTGTACTTCCAAATAAACCTGTTGGACCATGACCTGGTGTTGCTTGATTTTTTTTTAAACTTTGCCCACCTCAGTCCAACACTGACACCTCCACAAAGTATGGATAAACTGTCCAAATAATTCTCCTTTGTGTACTCTTTACTCCAACAACTGAAATTTGGAGACTGATAAACTGACTGTAAATTATGTTCACTCAGGCAAGCTCACTGTTCATGATGCAAGTTATATGCACAATCTGCTATGCCAGAACTTAGCAAAGGATACATACATTATCTTTCCATTACATTTCGTTACTTTTTTCTTCTAAAAATTAACGTGAACTAAATACAAACAATGGACAAAAAATGTAAACACTTGCTGCTTAAGACCTGAATCTTCAAAGATACGAGGCATTTAAAATTAACAGAAAACTCGGGAAAAGGTGGAGGAGTGGCATTATTCATTAATATTACCATAATAAAAAAGAATGACTCAAGATCCAGAAAACAAAATATGGAAACAATTTGGGGTAGAAATGAGAAATTATAAAAAAGAGACTTGTGCGAATATACAGGCCCCTTAACAGCAACCACATAGTAAAGTGTAACATTAAGGAAGAAATAATTAGAGGCTGTCAAAATGGCACAGCGATAGTCACGGGAGATTTTAATCTACATGCAGACTGGAAATATCAGGTGGGCAAAAGTACCCTCAGATGAGGAATTACTACATGTTTTCTAATAGAATAGGTTTTTTCAACATCATGTTCTGGAGTTGGCTGGAGTAGACCTTGTACTATGCAATGCTATAGGATTAATTAATGATTGCATTGTGAAGATCCTCACTATATAGCAGTGAGTGTAATATTAATGAATTTTACATTCTGTTTCAGGGAAAGATAAGTGGGTGTAAACCTTCATTAAAAAATTAAATATGAGGAATTATGAGGCATGAAAACAATCTAAAGTAAACTGCTATTTGGATCAAAGGACAGGTCAACTATGCAGATACCTGTATACTCAGCAGATACTTTCCAACAACTTAAGCAAAATTCCAAGGGACAGACTTGCCATCAGTGGTTAAGTACAAATGTCAAAGGGAGTGTAAAACTAAAAAAAGAGACATATTATTGGACAATGACAGGTGACAGGTCAGAAAAATGGAGAGGATATTCAAAAGAGATAAAAAAAAGGAAGAAACATTAGTTCACATTAGTATTCAATATAGTGGACACCATTAACATCCCAGAAGAGGTGGTAATTCAGGAAATGAAAGTGAGGAACTCAGAAGAATCACAGAGACGTGGCACAGAGTAACTGCTGAAGCTGCAGGCCAACAAGTGCTTGGGTCCTAATGGACTTCATTCTAGAATCTGAAAAGAAGAGGCTAGTGAGATAGTTGACGCATTAGTTTTAATTTTCCAAAACACCCTTGCTTCAGGGACATCCTATTAGATTGAAAGTTAGTGAACATAACTCACTTCAAAAAGGGAGACACCAGCAGGTAACTACAGACCAGTTAGTTTAACATCTATCATAGGGAAAATGACAGAAGCTGTTATTAAAGAAGTTACAGCAGACACTTGGACAGGTTCAAAGAAATCAGGCACCAATGGTTTTGTGAAAGGGAAACCAGGTTTGACCAATCTATTGGAGTTATTTGAGGTGGTAACATGTGCTATGGATAAATGAGAAGCAGTGACATTTATCTTTCAGCCCCCTGGCCCACAAGCCTCATTCCTAATGCTGCCGGACCTGCTGTGCTCGTTCAGCACCACACTCTTGACTCTGATCTCCAGCGTCCGCAGTCCTCACTTCCTCTGAGACAGTAGTGTATTTCAGTTTCCAGAAGGAATCTGATAAGCTGCTATACCAAAAAGGTTACTGCAGAAAGGGACAGCACATTGACACCGACAGAGGATTGCCGAGCTAATTGGAGGTATATCATTGGTGCTTTCTTTTAAAAACAGGTCAGCAAGATAGGTATCTCAACTGTTCACAAGTTTATACAAAAGTATGATGGAGGGGGATATGGTTGCTTAATAAATATGCTGATAGCATAAAGAAAGGAAAGAAAGCAAGTTAAGGGAACATAGGAAGCTACACAAAAAATATATATAGGAAGGTTAAGTGAAAGGAAAAAGATGTGACAAGTGGACTATAATGCAGAAAATGTGAAATTGCCCATTTTAGCAGGAAGACTAAAAAAAAAGCAGATTATCTCGATTGAGAAAGTTTGCAGAGCTCTGATATGTAGAGAGGCCTGGGCTCTTACATGCTAATGTTACTACACAGATGTAGCTAGTCATTAGGAAAGCTAACAGAATGTTATCATTTATTGCAATGGGAATTGAATATTTCAGTTATATCAGACACTTATGTCTACATCTGTGCACGACATCTGTCATTTTATTTAAGAAAGGATCCCATCGTGATTCAGGGAAAGTTCACTGACCCGGAGTGGGCCTGTTGTCTCATGAGAAAGGATTGGACAAGTGAAGCTTGCATGTGTTGGAGTTTAGATGAGTAAGAGATGACTTGACGGAAACACAAGATCGCGAGAAGTCTTTGAAGAGAAAGTGAGGACTGCAGATGCTGGAGATCAGAGCTGAAAATGTGTTGCTGGAAAAACGCAGGAGGTCAGGCAGCATCCAAGGAGCAGGATAAAAGGTAAGGAGGAGGGACTTGGGGGACGGGCGTTGGAAATGCGATAGGTGGAAGGAGGTTAAGGTGAGGGTGATAAGGTGAGGGTGATAGGCTGGAGTGGGGGTGGGGGCAGAGAGGTCAGGAAGAAGATTGCAGGTTAGGAAGGTGGTGCTGAGTTTGAGGGTTGGGACTGAGCCAAGGTGGGGGGAGGAGAAATGAGGAAACTGGAGAAATCGGAGTTCATCCCTTGTGGTTGGAGGGTTCCTCGGCGGAAGATGAGACGCTCTTCCTCCAGCCATGAGATATTATTCTAAGAAATTAAGAAGTGCTAATATGCAATGCTAGTTCCTACAAATCAAAACAGATTTGATTACTCTCCTGGCTTACGTCCAATTAATGTGTGGGTCAGAAACTAGACAAGAAACTATCAGAAAAGTAAAAATCAGATTCAACTGAAGATAAGTTTGCTTTTGTATTCTCTCATATTTTAAATGTTCATCGCCACTTTCAAATAATGAGCTTTAAATCCTTTTACAAGATTTAACATGATGAGTTTGGTCCATGTTTTATTTGCACGCCTGGGCACAAATTGCTCAAAAATGTTTCATAATCCACAAAATGGTAAAATACAATAGAAAAATAATCAAAGGGTAGAATTAAAATAATTTTGACAATACATGCTACATCTGTAAATCATAATATTCCTGGTAATATTTTCAAGCCATGTGCAGAATAAATATGTGCTCTAATATCAAGATAAAATGTGGATCAACACCAAAAAGAAAATCAAAATACAAATACAGAACATGTCCAGAGGTGTGAAAGAAGAAAGTATGTCAGCTTCAGCCACTGACATAGTGAAGATGCTGACCACAAATGATCATATTGACTAAATTATGTTTATAATTTATTATGACGACATGAGAACTCAGGACCTCGAGATTTTAAGCTCAGAATCATAACACTATATTATCACAGATAAAAAAGGCATCTGTTTGTTTTTATATTGTGACTCACATTTTAATTGATTAATAAGAGAAACGTTGAATTTGTAGCCATGGTTGAAGACAAGAATCTTTTGTTTCAATCTTACAAGTTCAAAATAGGAAGAATTAAGGAGCTCTCTCTTTTAAAATTAAAGAAGATGGGAGAAAAAAATTTATTTGGTGTTTTTTTTTGAGTTTGGAGTTTGAATTGTAAAGAGAATAGCTCACTAATTTCTTCACATCAACAAATGTAATCAGGCAGAAATGAAGTGCCTCTGAATTTGGAGATAGGTACACTTGTATGAATTGGAGGCTGAAGATCAAAGAAATGCAGAGTCCCTGTAAACTAAAGGGAAAAGTACAACTGGAAATTGGGGAAGAGACCACTGAGAACAAAGAAAATGGAACTCCAGGAGGAAGAATGGCTGTGGAGGGTTGCTTTTATTGCAGTGGCATTTATTCCACCCACAGGAACCTAAAACTTTTCACGAACTTCCTTAAAATGTGCTTTTATACAATGAATATTTTTGGAATCAATCTTCCTTTTATATGTCAACAACATTTGCTGCAGCAAAATGAGATCTGTGCTATTAAATGGCTCAGAAATCATCTTGTTAACTCTTTACAATGTAAGAACTCTGAACTATTTACTAGTTCAATCTTTTTAACAACTCCTCACTACTGCACTTGGAGTATTGCACACAGTTCTCGTCACTGCATTATCGGAAGGATGTGGAAGCTTTTGAAAGGATTCAGAGGAGATTTACAAGAATGTTGCCTGGTGTGGAGGGAAGATCTTACGAAGAAAGGCTGAGGGACCTGAGGTTGTTTTCGTTAGAGAGAAGGTTGAGAGGTGACTTAATTGAGACACGTAAGATAATCAGAGGGTTAGATAGGATGGACAGGGAGAGCCTTTTTCCTCGGATGATGATGGCTAGCATGAGGGGACATAGCTTTAAATTGAGGGATGATTGATATAGGACAGATGTCAGAGGTGGTTTCGTTACTCGGAGTATTAGGGGCCTATGACACACTGCCTGCAACAATAATAGACTCACCAAATTTAAGGGCATTTAAATGGTCATTGAATAAACATATGGATGATAATGGAACGGTGTTGGCTAGATGGGCTTCAGATTGATTTCACAGGTTGGTGCAACATCGAGGGCCAAAGGGCCTGAACTGACTGTAATATTCTATGTTCTATGCATGCAGTCTTGAAGTTTCAAAGAGAGACTGGGAGCAAGTACAGTGACAAGTAGGAATGTCAAGAGAAGGAGGAAGTGAGCAAACAGGAATCTCAAAGAGGGAAGTGGCAATAGGGAAGGAAGGCATAGTAAACAGAAGTGCTGACAGGTTTCAAGAACTGACTGGAGTAGAGTTTGATTGTTAATTCCACCAATTTCATATCTCTTTAGGTAATGCTCATTAATTTTCTGACATGGTGGAGTCTACCAAATCTTTGTTCATGAGCTACAATAGCAGTAAACCTCAGTTACCTATCAGGAATAATGCAACTGTTAGCGACTAGGTGCAGGACACTATGTGGACTGTTTGGGACTCTTATGATACAATGGTAATGTCCCTATCCCTAGATCAGGAGGCCCAGTTTCAAGTCCCACCTGCTCCAGGAGGTATGTAATAATATCCTAAACAGTTTGTCTAGAAATAAAAAAAAAGTGGACTGTTTGAGGAAGGTTCTTGTGGCTCAGTAGCAGTGGCACAGCAGTAGTGGCCCTACCTCTGGAACAGAAGACTCAGTTCAAGTCCTAACCGATCCAGTAGCATAATATCACTGAACAGATTGACTGGAAAAATATCCAAAAACGTAACCTGAAGGCGTTTTGTGGCGCAATGGTAGTGCCCCTATCACTGAGCCAGTGGCCTGAATTCAACTAATAAACAATATTCTTCAAAAATGTCTAGCTGGAATTTTGACATCACCTTTACATCACTTAAAATGGAATTTACATGCCCCAAACAAATCTGGCTTAAAAGTGTATCCAGCATAAGAATTTCAGAATCATAGAGCTGGGGGAGGAGGGGGTGTGGTGTCAGTTAAATCTATTGCCTGGTTTGTGATGCACAGTGACAGCAACTGTGACAGTTCAGTTCCCACACTGGCCAAGGTTACCATGAACCTTCTCATCGTGCCCCTCGCCTGAGGCGTGGTGATCTTAACGTTAAACTCACCACCAACCATCTCTTGAATGATATGCTGGTGTGGTACAGTGGTAATGTTCCTATGTTTGAACCAGGATGCCTGGGTTCAAGTTCCACTTGCTCCAGAGGTGCTCATTGAACAGGTCAACGAGTAAATACCTAGATGGACTGTTTCAGGGTTATGGTGGCACAGTCATAGCCCCTACCTCTGTCATAGCATATCTGAACAGAAGGTTGCAAAATATCCAGACAGACTGCTTCATGGGTTCAAAGCACCATGGTAGTGTTCGTGCCTCTGGGCCAGGTAATGGAATCAAGTCCCACCTATTTCAGACGTGTTAAACATACCTGAACAGATTGATTAGAAATACCTAGATGGACTGTTTTATCAGCTTCCTGTGGCACAATGGTCATGACCTTACTTCTGAGTCAGGAGACCCAGGTTCAAGTCCCACATGGCCCTGAGGTATGTAATACCATCATCGAACACGTTAATTAGAAATGGCTACATTCTGTATCTTTGGCGGCTCTTGTGGAGCAATGATATTGTCCTTAACTCTGGGCCACAAGGCCAGCATGTATATCTCCAGAGGTAAATCAAAGCATCTTCCTGAATAGGTGGATTTGAAAATATCTCAATGGACTGTTTTCTGGGTCAGGAGGCCCAGGTTCAAGTCCCACCTGTTTCTAATGTATATTGTAACATGTCTGAGCATGATTTGAAATACGTAGTTGGACTGGTTTATAGAGGTCTGTGGTATAGGGGCAGTATTTCCAAACATGAGCCAGGAAGCCTGGGTTCAAGTTCCACCTGTTCCAGGAACATGTAATAACATTGTTGAACAAGTTGTTTATTGGGTTCTTCTGGTGCAGTGGTAGTGTCCCTACTTTTGATACAGATAGCCAGGGTTCGCGTTCCACCTGCTCTCGAGGTGTATATTAACAGCTCTAAATAGGTTGATTATAAAATATCCAAATGGCCTATTTTGCAGCACACAAGCATGCAGCTTAGTGGAACAGTGCTTAAGATAAATATAAAAGAATGTTCAGATAATAAAAATGAGGGACTGTCAGCAATTGCAACAGTAGGCTATTGGTCCATCATTAATTGTCAATATTAAGGAACAAATGAACTCATAACTGCATACCTGACTAGCATCTTTTACATGAATGTTATCAATCAGTTTACAAAGTAACCAGAAATATTCCTTGCAACCTGCTCGCAACAGTGGCTCCTCTTCATAATCCAACTCCTGAAAAATAAAATAGAATAGTTTTTAAATTGCAGCCACTGTTAGTGAGTTAAAGTTAGTGAGTTTCATTTTCAATTTAAAATCAGAATTAAAGTAGGCAATTTAGCCCATCGAGCCTGTTCCACCATTCAATATAATCATGGCTGCTTGAACACTTAAATGCCTTTTACCCACACTATCCCATAACCCTGAACATCAACAGTAATCAGAAATCTTATCAATCTCTACCTTAAATGTACTCAATGACTGAGTGTCCACTGCCATCTGGTGTAGATAATTTAAAAGATACTTAACCCTTGACGCAAAAATATTTCTCCTAACCTGGTCCTCAGTGATATTTCCATTATTTATAAATTGTGCTGCTGGTTTTAGATTCCTTAGGCATAGAAAATATCTTCATATATCTCCACTCTCTATCCCTTTCATTATTCTGTAAGCTTCAATACGATCACCTCACACATTCTTCTAAATCAGAGCAAGCACGAGCCTAGCTTGTCCAATCTTTCTTCCTTAGACACCTCATGATTCGAGGAACAAATCTGAACATTTGAAACAGGTAGGCGACACACAGTAGGCAAACTAACCAAGCTCCTCTACAACTCAAGAAAGACTTAATTTATCCTGTACTCTTAATTCTCTTGCAATACAGGCACATTCCAAGTACCTTCAAGATGGCTTCCTGCAGCTACATTTAAACCTTCAGTGGCCTGCTGTGAAGGGCAGCCAGGCCTCTTTGTGCATTTGCACTTTCCATTTTCTTACATTTAAGAAATACTCTGAACATCTCTTATTTCTCGCAGATAACTTCACATATTTTCACACTGCATCTCATAAACCATGTTCTCACAGAATCAATAAGTTGGTCAAAATCCTCATGAAACCTCTTCATATCTTCCTCACAACACAGTGTCCTGCTGAGCTTTGTATCATCTGCAACTTTTGGTCCTCGCATCCAAATCATTGACATATATATTGTGAACAGCTGGAACCAACTTTTGATCCTTGCAGCATCCACCAGTCACAGCCTGCCAATATGACAATGACATGTTTATCCTTGCTGTTTTCTGTCTATTAGCCAATCCTTAATCCATGCCCTCTTATCCCATATTATTTAATTTTGTTAACCAACTTCCTATGGTAGGGGAATTGGGACTTTATCATAAGCATTTAGAAAATCCAAGTATACTATCATCCATCAATCATTTATCAATTTTGTTATCATCCTCAGAAAAACTCCAAAAAGCTTGTCAAACAATTTCCTATTCCTTAATTCATGCTTATACTGCCCAACTAGATTGTTATTATTCCAATGTATATTTATCATATAATAGGTTCTAGGATTTTCCCTGCTACGGATGGATAGCTAATACGTCTGTAGTGCCTTGTTTTCTCTCTCATTCCCTTCTTAAATAGTTGGTTGATGTTTACTTGTTTTCAATCTGCAGAATCAGTCCAGGCACTATGGAATTTTGGAAGATGACGACCAACCTATCAACTTCTTCAACATTCTGGGATGTAGACGATTCGGTCCTGGGGATTTATGAACTTTCAGCAGCATTAATTTCTCCAGAACTATCATCTTATAATACTAATTTCTTTTGAATCCTCACATCCTCTGTAGCTGCTTGGATCTCAAATTCTGGGAGATTTCTTGCATCTTCATCAGGTGGAAACAGACACAAAGCACAGTTATTCCTTATTATTAGCGAGGGTTCCGTTCCTGAGAAGCCCCACGGATGAAGAAAAGCAGAGCACATCGAAAATAGGTTAAAATGATTAAATAATATGACAGGAATGCCATATTTTGCTTATGAATGTTGATTTTTGTTGTTACTTAATTTTTGGTGCAGATAGGCACATTTGTGATTTTGCAGATAGGGGATTTACTGTAACTTCATAGCTTTTCAGACAAATCTCTATAACACGTTATAAATTCTCCCGACTCTGCCTGTAAATGACCTACAATCACCTTAGCTAAATGTTTCTACTTTACATATACAAGTAGCTCCCGGGTTGTGAACAAGTTTCATTCTGGAGCCAATTCAGAGGTCAATTTGTACGCAGTTGGAACACAATGCAGGACAAAGTAAAGCAGCTGTTGATAAGTTCAGGAAACCGACTGTATATCATGGCTCTAAAATTACACCCATTCACGGGATTGCATTCATAAGGATGACGTTTTGTTTAAATCGGGTGTCTATAAGTCATGTACCCCCTGAATAGATGGCATTCAGATTATTCTCCCTTTCCTTAACAGTTTCTTGATCCTCCTTTGTTGTAATATAAAAACTTCCCAAGCTTCAGAATTACTATAATTTCTGGCAACTTTATATGCCTTTTCTTTAGATCTCACACAATCTTAATTGCAACCGTCAGCCACAGCTGACTGACCCTTTTTGGGTTTTTGTACCTTGAAGTAATGTATAGTTGCTGCTAAGCCATGTAATAGTATTGAATGACTATCCAATACCTTTGTATAGAGATGCCTTTTAACATACCTAGCCCAATCCATTTCAGCCAATCTGATACTCATACCTTGATAATTTCCCTCATTCAAATTTAAGCTCTTGCTCCAGAATGAACCCACTCACTTTCAGAAATAATGTAAAACTTTATCATTGTGGTCACTCATTCTTAAAAGTTTTTTTTGCAACAAGATTGTTAATGAGCCCTGTTATTTTTTTCCATATACTAGATCAAAAATAGTGTGTCCACTAGATGGATCCTCAACATACTGCTCTAGAAAACAATCCCCAAGACATTCCCAAAACTTGCCCTTCACAGTTTGAGTGCTCAGTTGGCTTACCATGTATATATGCAGATTGAGGGCACTCTTGATCACTGCGTTGCTCATGCTACATACTTCTCTCATCTCCTGATTAATACATGCCCCACACTACCAGTAATATTTGGTGACCCATAAATAAATCTAGAAAACATCTACTGCCTCTTGCAGTTTCTTACTTTCACCCACACTGATTCCACACATTAAGGGATGATCTTAGATTGGTAGGAAAATGTACTGATCCCATCCCTTACTATCAATGCAATTCCACCTCCGTTTCTTGCTTGTCTATCCAAGCATATTCAGTTCCCAATCCTAGCCACCCTGCAGCCATGCTTCGGTGATGGCAATTACAGCATATCCATGTTCCTCTATTTGTGCCTTTGGACAAATCTACCTTGTTGCGAATACATTCAGAGAGAGAATGTCCTTAAACTTTGTCTTTTAGAAATAATTCTGTGCTCAAAACATACATGTTGCTCAGCTTTGTTTTTAGTCTCCCGAGCTAGTTTTCTAATTCCTGCTACCAAGTTGACTTCTTTCCTATATGTTTTACCCCTCAGGTTCTCATCCTCAACAAGCTAGTTTAAATCCACCCCACAGCACTAACAAAACTCCCTCCTCAATTAGTTTTCCAGCCACATGTTTACTTAATCAATTATCCTGTTCACTAGCCTGTAGCACCGAGCATAATCCTGAGATTACTGCATTTGGAGTCTTGCTTTTCAATTTTGTTATGTATGTGTTAAGTATAGAGAACTGTCACTGAGTTGATCACATGACAATGATGATGTCATCAGCCATTCTCATCTAATCTTGCTGCTTGTAAAATGAACATCTCCTTAATAAAGCTTCTACTGTTTAACACTCAGCCTCCTAGTCCTTGAAATGTAATACAAACAAAACTGGCAATGAGACAGGACTGCTTAAAAATCCAGGACCACTGGACTCAAAACATTAACTTGGTTTTAACTCCACAGATACTGCCAGCTCTGCTGAGTTTCTCCAACAATTTCTGTTTTTGTTTGTTTTAGATCTCCGGCATCCACTGTTCTTTATTTTTAATGTATTTGTTGGACTAGCTGAAGGTCAGCTTTTCAGTAACATTGACCTTAGCGAAGCCTATTTCTTGATAAAATGTAGATCCGGAGTCACAGAAATACTTTGTGATTGTTACACATAAAAGGAGATTCAAATACAAGAGACTTCCATTTGGGATCAGACCTAACCTTTGTTATTTCAACATCCCTCGGATCAGCTTTAAAGTAAAGAGCCCAATGCTAACTAGCCAATATTTCAGTCACAGCATCTCCACAATTTGGATACCATTTTACAGAGACTTGAAGATTCAGTCCCAAGAATTTTTTAACGTGAATTTTTTAAAAAAATCTTTCATCGAACATTTAGGCCATATCATTGACACCAAGGGGCTACACAAGTCCCCTTCAAAAACAAAAGCCACAGCTGAGGCACCAACACTTAAAATGTAAATCACGTGCATTTTGGGGCTTGCTAGGGAAGGCTTGCACCAAATCTTGAAACCATTCTCAAGCCTTCATAACTGATTACAGCAAAACAAGAATTGGAAACAGAAAGGTTCACTTGAAAGAGCTTTTATACAGGCCAAAAGAGGCTTTATTAAAGTCAGGCATCCATTAACAAAACATTTTAAAATAGTCTGTCTTCCACAGCTGCTCACAGAGTCTCTTCGCTGCTGAACTCTCAAATTAAAGAACACTTTTCTTCTCAAAGGGAACGTACTCTGCTTTTCAATTCCCTATTATTCTGCCCAACTTCATAACAGATAGAAACATTAATGGAAGATCCACAAATAGTTCTGCCAAATAAAGACTGGATATACCGGAGGACAGAACAGTGATGAGAGGATCTGAGGAAGACAGTACCCTTAGTGGAGAATACCACGACTGTGCAAGCATTCACTTCAAGCATTCAGTCATCTCAGGAAAACGCGATAACAGTCCTAATACACTTAAAACAGCAGAGGTTAAACCCAACAAAAAAAAGATGTCTGAACTGCACCATCAGCCACACAGGAATCTATTTCCTCCAGAATGTCTTACCTACTAACTGTTGCATATATGACTGTAAATATAGTGAATGTTTTTATTGGAGGAATCTTCAAAAAGATTTTAATGATGACATCATTGACCATGAGCATAACCTTGCGGCCTGCAGTGAACGCCTCTTCAATAAAGCTCTTGCTGATTGTTCTTGCCCCCCTCCACCCCCAAGAAGGATGTCCTGCAATTGCTGAGTGACATAGTTGACCCTGGTATCAAGGGTCAAACACACCATCCTGAAGTCAGGTTTAATACTGCAAAAGCACACTGATCCCTTAACTGTAGAATCCAGCTTTACTGCCCTCCTTTCCCTGCACTCCCACAACTGAGACACACTTGGTACCATGGATTTGTGACTGGTTGCAATCTCCTTGAGGAATTTCACTAATTTCCAAAATGGTATACAGATTATCAAGCATGATAGGTTTAGGGACTTCACCACCACTTACCTGATTGTCACACATTTCCTCTCTGCCTGTATGCATCTAATCTGCAGTGTGACCACCTCCACAAACGTAGACACACAACAGAGACACTACTCCCTCCTCAAGTTCCAAAATCCAGAGCTCAGGCTTGTTCAGCTGCAGATGCATTCATGGGGGATACAGAGTATGAAGCAGTTTTCTCTCAAAGTTCCCTTTATATAGAAATGGGCCAGCTATGTCCATAGGATTTTAACACACAGAGTAGACCTCAAAATGACACTGAACATTTGAATTATAAATTGCATGAAGAGAAAATGTATGTAATTAGAAATAAAATTGGTTCATTATTATTTTGCAATGTGTATCATATTTCATTAAATTTCTGTAATGTGATGCTATGTCATAAACAAGAAGCACAGCAAGCCAAATTAATGGGAACTCTCGAAGAGCAAAATTAAGGTAAAACTTCCTGAACTTTTCTCCCCACACATAAATTCCTTTACACAACAGCACTAATGGCTGAGATGTAAAGTAACACGTGCTAGACAGCAAATCCTTCTCTTCAGAAAATACTACTTTCCCTTACCATACCCATGATTAAATCTGCTTCTACCATAAGTTCAGATAGAGAATTCCACACACTATACAAAAAAAGTCATGCTGCTGTTGCTTTGTTTAGCAATCACCTTGAATTGGTGCCCTGCAGTTTTCAATTCTTTAACTAATAAGGACAGTTTCTCCCCATCTACTCTGCCCAGACCCTCATGATTTAGCATACTAACCAAAATTTCCTTTTGAGAACATTGAGAGAATAGACCCATATTCTCCACTCTATTTACATGACTAAAGTTCCTCAACCCTTGAGCCATTCTCTCAAATCTTTTCTACACCCTCTCTAGCCTATATCTTTCCTCTATCATAAAAAAAACTGAACAACTGCAGAGGTAACCAAGGTTTTGGGAAAGCCCAGTAAAAACCTTTCTTAAAACTAAAAAAAAATCCATCAATATAGTTTGCTGTGAATCAGCTAACCTCCTATGTACCTTTCAGTTCACAAGTTTTAACTTTGCTCATTTGTCTGTTGTATGGGACTTCATCAACTGCCTTGGAAGTACAAGCATACATCTATCTTATCTCTTCAAAACGCCATCAAGTTAATTAAATGCTGTTTACCCTTAACAAATCCCACACTGGTTTTCCTTAAGTAATGTCACACTCATCCAAGTAACTGTTAATTTTATTCTTGTATCCATGTAAAAAGCTTCTTCAACACCAATGTTAAACTGGAACATGTTTACATTGTCCAAAGGAATAACCCTGACCATTATGTTGCTTGTCACTTAAATAAATCACTTTGATTCCATGGTAACATTTCTGTTCAGAGCCTGCTCCAGTGTTCCAATGAAGTGTAACACAAATTGGAAAATGACATCTTATTTTCTGCTTGGATCATTTAGTTTCTCAGCACTGAATTTGACAACTTCACACTATGACCTGTCCTTCATTTTTATTACATCCCACCTTCCTCTGGCTGTCTTGTTTGCCCCTTGCCTTTGCTTTCAGTAGCATGGATGCATTTTCTCTTATTCACAAATTAACTTATAACTATTTTATCTCTCTCTGCCCCCAGTTACCACAATTAACAGTCCCCTTATATTTCATTCTGGGCATTTTATAATTTGTTTTCACTCATTCCTCCTCCTCCTCCTCTGTCAGCAGCATAAACATTCCATTTTCCAGTCCCTTTTAGTTCTGAAGAAGAATCAGATCAGACACAAGTGTTAAATGTTCCTCTCTCCACAGATGTTGCCAAACCTGCTGTACTTCTCAAGCACTTTATTTTTACTTTAAATTGGTTGTCATGTAATTGCTGGGATTATTCTTATGCCTTCTTTTGAACAAAGGCTGACTGTAATTCTCCAGTCTTCTAAATCAATTGTAACCCTACCTCTGAACCAGAAGGTCCACATTCAAGTCCCACCTGCTCAATAGATGTTGTAACACAACTGAACAGGTTGATTAAAAATAACTTCAATGATCACTGTAAGTGCTCCATTACTGACATATGATCTACTTGGCCTAACTCATTTCGAAGAACTAGGACTACCTCCTTTCCCATTGGACTGAAAGGAACTGATGTGCAAAGTTCTTCTGAACATATTTATAATTTTAACGCAGTATATATTCAGATAATTAAAGAAACCATTATAACTACTCTGCAATTCTTCTAGCTCTCTTCAATTTCCTTGCACATGTATTCCTCCATGTTTCCTCCTACGTGGTGCACAACAGAATAAACCAAACAATGAAAAGGTATTTCCAGTGATTCTTAAATCTAGTTAAACAAATTCTATCCTTGACGCATCTATAACAGTAGTTGACAGTGTGGTGCTGGGAAGCACAGCAGGTCAGGTAGCATCCGAGGAGCAGAAGAATCAATGGTTTGGGCATAAGCCCTTCATTCCTGATGAAGGGCTAAAGCCTGAAACATCAATTCTCCTGCTCCTTGGATGCTGCCTGACCTGCTGTGCTTTCCAGCACCACACTCAACTCTGATCTCAAGCATCTGCAGTCCTCACTTTCTCCCATCCACAGCAGTAATTGTAATTTAGACATTATTACACCCTGTTTATCTCCAATCCCATATCTTACTATTTTCTAGACTGGTGTTATCTACCTCTTTGAACACCTTGGTGTTGTTCTCTAATATTGCCTCCTGGTTCCTCCACCCCTGGCAAGTTAGTTTAAAACCAACTCAATAGCAGTAGCAAATCAGCCTATAAGGAAACGTCTCCCTGTTCTGTTAGGTACAACTCATCAAGCCTGTGCATGTCCCATCTTGTCCAAAACTACTCCCAATTTCAAAGAATTGAGAGCCCAGCTTTCTAGCTACACATTCAGCAGCTCTATCCTCCAATTTGTAGACTCACTTGCATGCATTAGAGTGTCCTCACTTAAAGCTGCGATTTTCTGGAATGCAATCTTGATTTTAAGTGAAAAGACTAACTATAGCATTGATTACCACAAGAATCACTGTCAAAACTGGAATTAAGATCTGTAGGCCTTCCTTCACAGAGAAAAAAAATAACATTGTACCTACACACTAAGTTGTAATACAGTGCTTTAAATAACTACACTGCTCAATGAAATAATACTTAAAACAAAATAACTTGCTAAGAAAACTGGTATAAAAGAAAAGTGCAAGCTTTTATTCTCAACACCACCTGAGTGGACCCTCCAACTGTGAACTGGGGGGTGCTGGCGTTCAGCTCAGTGAGCTGCCTGCTGGGGTCAGCCCTTGGTTTGGTTGCAGTGGTCTTCTGACTAGGGTTGTCTTAGTGCACATGGGCATAGGGAAGAGGTACAGAGCATCCCTTCTTTCTGGGTGATACCATTTCAGGAATCTACCTGAGCCACTGCTTGATGAGGCTGTTCCTATGACTGACTGAAAATCCAGATGAAGTTCAGCAGCTCTCCTGCTTCGCTCTGTTGCCTATGGACTGAATTCTACCACAATGACAGTGCTATTTCAGCCACGACCCAAGGGAAAGATTGGCTTTAAAACTAGGCCTAGATCTTATTTAACTGTGCAACAGAAGTAACTAGTCTTTCACACTCAATTATAATATTTAACGGGTACGACACTACCCTACTTTGAATGCAGTATTTTGAAAGTAAAGCATTTTTGTGCTGAGAAGAAAAGCTGAAATAATTCCACAAAGGCTGGTATTCTCTCACCAAGCCATCTTTTATTTACATGCGCGTAATATATGACGCTGACCCAGCTAGCTCAGAGCCAGCTCCTAGAGTGAATAAAACCCCTGACACTCTTGTTTATATCTCTGTCAGTTAAAGTTCCCTAATTAAGGCTGTTAGCCTGGGCCAATCTAGGAACTCATACCGTAGGAGGTCCACCTACCTGACCTCGTTACAATCACTACATCCCTCCCTCTCAAAGTCCTAGGATATGGGCCTGTTCTTTTTCTTGTAGCTTCTCTGGAGGCTTTGTCACACCAAATCTCTTCTTCCGACTCTGCCTGAATACTGTGGACCGTAGCCTGCCTCTTGCACCCTGAACATCTCGGCCGAAATTCATCTTCAGGCGGCAACAGCGATGTTGGGGCTGCAACATCTGCCGTGTCCATCGCGCCCTCACAGGTTTCTTCAAAACTAGGCGGAGGGGTAGAACCCATGGATTCTGACAGGCAGTCATTTTCTAATTGAAAAATGTTGAACCAATCAAGGTGAATCTTTCTCAACCAATTTTGCTCCATCAGAGTTGGGCCCGAGCCTTTTACCACAGTCAGTGGTAACTGATCCAGCTGCTTCTAGTATGAGACCGGAAGCAAACTCTGTGCTGTTAATTTGTAGGGGTTGTCCAGTATAGGTTCTCAGCCTGGCCGAGATTGTACACAAACTCAAGGTTGGAGTCCAGAGCGAATTTTGTTAAAGACCAGTTCTGCAATCACTGATATAGTCGGACTGGTATCAACCTCCACAAGAACTGGGTGATCACTTAACCAGCCACTTATTTTGATCGTTTCGGATTTGGATTTTGCTGAGCAATTTAACTGTTCCAAACCAGCTGGAGGCAAACTTTCCAGCTTGTACACTCTCCTAGATACTGGCTTATGACTTCTCTTACTCAATTCAGATCAAGTGGGACTCTTCTGTTGTCTAAACTACAATTGCCTGCCAGCCCAGATCGTCAAGGAATTTTAACTGTTTAGCTGAGGCTTGGCTTAGTTTTGTGATTTTGCTATGGGCTGACCTGGAGTCCCTCTGTTCAAGATATGCCCTGAGTGAGGCTATGCAATTATCTTCACTCAAGTAGTGCTCCCTAAGCTCAGTTAGTCTGGTAAGTGTGTCCACTTCAGTTGGAAGACCCTGTAACTCATAAGTTCCACTTGCCACATTTTCTAATGACAAAGCCAGCTGTAATGTCTGTTTCAAGTCCAGTAAAGCTTCAGCTAGTAGGCACTTTTGCACGGTCACATCATTAATCCCACTCTCGTTACCAGTAAAATAACTCCACAAAAGGCTGGTATTCAGTCACCAAATCATCCTGTATTTATATGTGCACAATACATGACAATAACGCAGCTAGCTCAGAGCCAGTTCCTAGACTGAACAAGACTCCTGTCACTCTATTTACATCTGTCAGCCAGGGCTCCCTGAGTGGACTAGTTTAATAGCCCCAATCAGAGAACTCACATTCTATGGAGGTCCACCTGGCTGACTTTGCTCCAATCACTACAAAAGCCAACTATCAAATGGAGGCAGGCAAGAGAACAAAGGTCATTTTGGCATTATTGGCAGCTGCCGATGGACATTGGCTGAGAGGATTAAGACAAGTGATTGACATAGCAAAGACTGCCAACCTTCAAAATATAAATATGGATGGGTGGGGAGAGAGGAAGACATAGGTCCAGGGAAAAGGGACATTAACTTTTGGGAGAAGACCAACAGCTTCTCCAACTAGCCCAAGGGAAGAACAAAGATTGCACAATGTCAGGGACTTCGACTACTTCAAAATCGGAGTCCCGACTGCTCCACCTTACAGGATTTTCTGATCAGTGAAATGCTTGCACCTGTCATGGTCATGAACTTTCTTTGTCTAATTGACTAGATGTATCATATCAAGGCTGTTGTTCTTTAACAAAATGCAAAAAACAGAAAATTGCTCCAAATTTTTGACTACCTATGATACAACTGTGATCATGAACCTCTAAAATCATATCACATCACAGGGAGAGAGCTTACACAAAAATAATGTCAAACAAGTCAGATAAGTAATGTACTGCATAAAACATTGCCACAGTGAATCTCATTATGGTCAACAAGATTTACAATTCTCATAGTTTGCTAATGCTGAAGCCAAACCATGCCAAACTGGGGACTTTTAATTTGGATACCTTCTGCTGGGAGCAGTGGGGAAATTAATACCTTTGAGATCCTGCTAGCTAGTTTCGTCATTAGCTGCTTAACTCTGACCACTGGACCTTTATCTGTGTTTATGGTACCAATGTGGACAACAACACTAAATGTGCAGCCTGACACTTTCACAATGCTTTGCAGTGTAGTCAGTCAGTTATATCTTTTACCCTGGGACCAGGGAGGCACCATATCATCGTTGATTCATATCTGCAACAGAGACAGTTGTCTGTTCTCCTAACTACATAGTCCCCAATCATGACTGCTGTTCGAGTCTTCCACATGCTCCCCTATATAGCTGAGCCAACCGTGGAGCCATGGACATAGCCTAATACTCCATAGATGAACCATAATTTTCACCAGTATTCTCAACTGAACATTGATTGGCGTCAGATGCACAGGGGACTCTTGCATTATTATCACAATCTTTCTTGTTCTTTCCAGTGGGGGATTGGAGATCAGTTAGGGAAAATTAACAAGGTCAGGAACAGCAGTTGGACAATCGATAAAAGTTGAAGGAGTGAAATTATTGTGAGGAAGTACAAAGGAGTGAGGGATAAGATCAAGTAGGCTGGGACTGCCATAGTGTTAAGGGTTTGGATGGAGAGGAATTTGTTAAGTCTGTACAGGAAAATTTTCTGATTCAGTATGTGGATGTACCTACTAGAGAAGGTGCAAAACTTGACCTACTCTTGGGAAATATGGCAGGGCAGGTGTCAGTGGGGGAGCACTTTGGGGCCAGCGACCATAATTCCATTAGAATTAAAATAGTGACGGAAAAGGATAGACCAGATCTAAAAGTTGAAGTGCTAAATTGGAGAAAGGCCAATTTTGACGGTATTAGGCAAGAACTTTCGAAAGCTGACGGGGGGCAGATGTTTGCAGGTAAAGGGACGGCTAAAAAATGGCAAGCCTTTGGGAATGAGATAATGAGAATCCGGAGAAAGTAAATTCCTGTCAGGGTGAAAGGAAAGGCTGGTAGATATAGGGAATGCAGGATGACTGAAGATATTGAGAGTTTGGTTCAGAAAAAGACGAAAGCATATGTCAGGTATAGACAGGATAGATCGAGTGAATCCTTAGAAGAGTATAAAGGAAGTAGGAGTATACTTAAGAGGGAAATCAGGAGGGCAAAAAGGGGACACGAGATAGCTTTGGCAAATAGAATTAAGGAGGATCCAAAGGGGTTTTACAAATACATTAAGGACAAAAGGGTAACTAGGGAGAGAATAGGACCTCTCAAAAAGATAGCAAGGCGGGCTTTGTGTGGAGCTGCAGAAAATGGGGGGAGATACTAAACGAATATTTTGCATCAATATTTACTGTGGAAAAGGATATGGAAGATATAGAACGTAGGGAAATAGATGGTAACACCTTGCAAACTGTCCAGATTACAGAGGAAGTGCTGTATGTCTTGAAATGCATAAAGGTGGATAAATCCCCAGGACCTGATCAGGTGTACCCGAGAACTCTGTGGGAAGCGAGAGAAGTGATTGTTAGGCCTCTTGCTGAGATATTTGCATCATCGATAGTCACAGGTGAAGTACCGGAAGACTGGAGGTTGGCTAATGTGGTTCCACTGTTTAAGAAAAGGTGGTAAGGACAAGCCAGGGAATTATAGATCAGTGAGCCTGACATCGGTGGTGGCCAAGGTTTTGGAGGGAATCCTGAGGGACAGGATGTACATGTATTTGGAAAGGCAAGGACTGATTCGGGATAGTCAACATGGCTTTGTGCATGGGAAATCATGTCTCACAAACTTGACTGAGTCTTTTGAAGAAGTAACAAAGAGGATTAATGAGGGCAGAGTAGTAGATGTGATCTATATGGACTTCAGCAAGGCATTCGACAAGGTTCCCCATGGGAGACTGATTAGCAAGGTTAGATCTCACGGAAACAGGGAGAACTAGCCATCTGGGTACAGAACTGGCTCAAAAGGTAGAAGACAGAGGGTGGTGATGGAGGGTAGTTTTTGTGACTGGAGGCCTGTGGCCAGTGGAGTGCCACAAGGATCGGTGCTGGGCCCTCTACTTTTTGTCATTTACATAAATGATTTGGATGTGAGCATAAGAGGTACAGTTAGTAAGTTTGCAGATGACACCAAAATTGGAGGTGTAGTGGACAGCAAAGAGGGTTACCTCAGATTGTAACAGGATCTTGACCAGATGGGCCAATGGGCTGAGAAGTGGCAGATGAAGTTTAATTCAGTTAAATGCGAGGTGCTACATTTTGGGAAAGCAAATCTTAGCAGGGCTTTTACACTGAATGGTAAGGTCCTAGGGACTATTGCTGAACAAAGAGACCTTGGAGTGCAGGTTCATAGCTCCTTGAAAGTGGAGTTGCAGGTAGACAGGATAGTGAAGAAGGCGTTTTGTATGCTTTCCTTTATTGGTCAGAGTATTGAGTACAGGAGTTGGGAGGTCATGTTACAGCTGTACAGGACACAGTTTAGGCCACTGTTGGAATATTGCATGCAATTCTGGTCTCCTTCCTATCAGAAAGATGTTGTGAATCTTGAAAGGGTTCAGAAAAGATTTACATGGATGTTGCCAGGGTTGGAGGATCTGAGCTATAGGGAGAGGCTGAACAGGCTGGGGCTGTTTTCCCTGGAGTGTCGGAGGCTGAGGGGTGACCTTATAGAGATTTACAAAATCAGGAGGTGCATGGATAGGATAAATAGACAAAATCATTTCCCTGGAGTGGGGGGAGTCCAGAACTAGAGGACATAGGTTTAGGGTGAGAGGGGAAAGATATGAGAGAGACCTAAGGGGCAACTTTTTCACACAAAGGGTGGTACGTGTTTGGAATGAGCTGCCTGCGGACGTGGAGGAGGCTGGTACAATTACAACATTTAAGAGGCATTTGGATGGGTATATGAATAGAAAGGGTTTGGAGGGATATGGACCAGGTGCTGGCAGGTGGGACTAGATTGGGTTGGGACATCTGGTTGGATCGAAGGGTCTGTTTCCATGCTGTACATCTCTATGACTAATTGATGGAAAGGCACTTGATTACTGGATACTCAACTCCATTTAGCAGTCAAATTTGTCAAAGCCCACACAAAGCTGACCTGCATAAAATTGAAAATGGAAGTAAAATTTGAGGGGATTGGATTCATATTTGAGATTTTGAAAAACCATCCCTACCAACTCAAGCACACCTATTTTTGAGAGTTAAATTTACTTTTGACATCACTGATAAGACAATGAGCACCAAAGGAATTAAATAATATGTAAGCAATTCATTATTGGTCAGCATCCTGCAAGTGATTAAAACAATTCTTACTCTGACTGGCTTCAAAGCTTGGGCATCAGGAAGAAACTTAAGTAATGTTGATGCAGCTAGTAAAAGGAAAGACCGATTTATCGATTCTCCACCATCCAAACCCGACAGGCACAACTTGTATAACCCGTTGCAAGCTTCATGTCGAACTGAAGTCTAGAACAAAGAGAAGTCAATTATTGACAAAATACCTTAAATTTAATATTAAAGAAACTACCAGTTTATACAAGCAACTAGAAAAATCTATTACAACTAATAATTAGGTATTATAGCATATGTATGAGGTTTAGCCTTACCTCTGGTACAAGAAGAGTTAATTTTTTCAACCATTCATGTAGATGTTCACTGTCTGCAAGGCTGGATTTGACCAGTGAACAACAGTGAGCCCAACTCACTAATAGCCACATAGCATAATGAGTAACTGAAATGTGAAATAAGAAACTGGTTAATATGACAGACGTGCACTTCTTTATTATTGGGATTAAGTTTGCTCGATTGGCTGGTTTGCGATGCAGAATGATGCCAATAGAATGAGTTCAATCTTCACACTGATTGAAGTTACAAATTCGCTTTCTTAGCCTCTTCCCTCACCTGAGATGTGGTGACCACCAACTGTCTCTCTAATGAGAGCGGCACAGTGGTTCAGTGCTTAGCACTGCTGCCTCGTAAGTGTCAGGGAGCAGAGTTAGATTTCAGCCTCAGGTGACTGTCTGTGTACAGTTAACATGTTTTCCCCATATCCGCATGGGTTTCCAATGGGTGCTCCAGTTTCCGCCCACAGACATGCAGGTTAGGTGGACTGGCCATGCTAAATGTGGGATTACTGGAAATGGTAGGAGACTGGTTCGGTTTGAACTCTATGGATCAAATGGCCTCCTTTCACACTGTAGGACTTCTGTGGTCTGGTAAGACACAGCAACTTTGTCTTTAAATCACATTAGTGGTTTTTTTCTTTATATAACCAGTTATAAACTTTGCTCAACGCCAGCTGACCGTTAAATGTCTCATTTGCAGTCAGTAAAATACAAATAATGCTGCATTAAAAAAAACACAAAGAACTGTAGATGTTGAAGATCTCAAACAAAAACAGAAGTTGCTGGAGGAACCTAGCAGGTCTGGCAGCATCTGTGGAGAGAAAGCAGAGTTTAGGGTCACTGGTCTTGAAATGTTAACTCTGTTTTCTCTCCATAGACGCTGCAAGACCTAATGAATTCCTCAGGCAATTTCTGTTTTAATATCAATTGTATTTCAATTGTTTGTGATGTCAATGACAGAAGATTAAATGTTTTCTTTATGATGCCTGCACATTTATCTCAGCAAACTATTAAAAAATTAACTATTTAAACAAGGAAATTTAAAATGAATAAAACAGCTTCTAACAAATTACCTTGACACGACGAAACATTACGATAAATAAATTGCAAGTAATAAACTCACAGATGTTTAAGTTTAGTAACAATGGACTATTATAAACTGATGTATAAATAACATACCCTCGTGCCTGGACCGGTGATCTGACTGAGCTTTAAGCACTCTATAATTTTAATTAAAAAAAGAACAAAAATTGATAAATAAGCTCCTTAAATTATTTGTGAAATATAATTTGTTGCAATTGTAATGGGTGAAATCTTGCTGGAGCAGGAAAATCTTGCAGCGTTTCTATTACTCAGGCCTTTCCCTGCATCTTTAAGCTTCAAAGTCTTTTTCATAGAACAACTTGTTAAAGTATGAGCTAATTAACAGTACAACCGTGTCAGAGCATTTAGAACATTTAAAAATTTAAAAAACCGAAAAGATTCTGTTTTACTAATGAGATTTTAAGTATAGGAAAGAAATAGGAGAAGGTTTAAAGTCAATACTAGAGGCAAATCGAAATATTAAAAAGACTGAATTGAGAGTGAGAGGGAGAGAGAGACACACAAAAGGGATTTTGTAAAAGGTTTAAATTATTGTTATATTCCAAATAACAATTTAATAACAGATAAAACTTTAACACTGAGATCTTTCTGGGCTAGAGAAATTTCCATTTAATTAATAAATTATTAAAAGGGGTGCTTCATTCTATTATGAGTTCAACATTTTGGGGCAAGTGCTTACAAGTTCAGGAAATTCTTGAATATACCAGAAAATGTGATAATTAAAAAGCAAGTTATTTGGCTTTGCATCTCATGACGTACTGCTTCATTTCCTGAACTTGCTAGTTAATTTGAAAATGATTAATTCTGTATGTTACTAACATGCTATTGTTTCTCCAGGAGGATTTGGCCCAATATTTTAGAAGTCTTTCAGGTATTCCCTTGTTGAAACAGTGCAAAAATAAATTTAAAATATTTTTTTTTAAATTACCTATGAGCCAAGTTGCTATAGGTGTAAGCAACAGACATTAATCGATAAATCAAACTTGATCCATGCACCAAACCAAGAAACACCTAAAAATAAAAAGAAAAGTTGTATTTCCTCTGATACAAAGTGCAATACCATCAACTACATTTACAGATGAAGCTTGATAAAATAGCAAAATAATTAGAAAAAAAGGTACTAGCCTCAGTCAAACGAGGTATGTGCAATCCTTTCCCATGATCTCCAGCTCCTTTTCTTGATTTACCAGGCCAAGTCCTTTTCCTATGGCTGTCAGATATACCAGACCAGGCATAGATATCGTGATAAGCCAGATCCAAGTCAACTGGATCAACTGCAAACTGGCACATTAGCTTCAGCAGACAAGCAAGGCAGTCCAGCTGCCACTGGGAATACGCAAGATAGTAACCAAGTCAAACTCAATTTTTAAACACTTTGTTTGAAAAAAATAGCATCAGTATTGGTCTTCTAAAGAAAACAAACAGGTCAGTATAAACTTCTATTTAGAAGCAATGCACTAAACTATTACCAGTAAAAACAAAATCAACAATAAGATTTTCTCTATTACCCATGCTGAAAACATTTCATATAAATGAACATACAACTATTAGCCATAACCTGAACTTAAAGCAGCTGCAAATGATTCTGGCTTGTATCCCAACATGCTCCATTCAACACACACAATATTTCAAAACCCAATTTAGGGGAAAGATTGAATGTAATTTGCACAACCAGTTGCAGTTTTTGACTGAATTGCTACATTGCAATCACCAACTTATGGCTCTATTTTGCCATAATCTTCTTCTAGTTTGTAATTCAATTAGTGTTTAATATCCTGCAACACAAGTCTTGCTTTACTATTTTAAAACTAAAACTGACAACTTTGAGATCAAAGGGTTAGTTATGATTTAATCACAGATGTGTTAAAACACTGTCCTTTAAACTGTAGTATCAGCATTCAAATCCAGACAGGTTAACGAGCCAAAAAAAAAGTATCTTTCTGTAAATGCAAGAGTTTTAACTTATTTTTGTTCACTCATGGGATGTGAGCATTGTTGGCTGACCAGCGTTTATTGCCATTCCCTAGTTGCTCGAGAAGATGGTGGTGAGCTGCCTTTTCAACCGCTGCAATTCATGTGCTGTAGGCAGACACAGCAGCATTGGGGAGGGACTTCCAGGATTTTGACCCAACCATATTGAAGAAACAGCAATATATTTTTAAGTGAGGATGGAGAGTGGCTTTCAGGAGAACTTGAATGGGGTAGTGTTCCCATGCCTTTGATGTTCTAGATGAAAGTGGTCATGAGTTTGGAAGATGTGTGAGGAGATTTGGTAAATCTTTGCAGTGCACCTTGTGGACGGTACACATTGCTGCTGCAGTGTCAGTTGATGGAGGGAGTGAATGTCCATGGATGTGATGCCATAAATAGACGGTTTTTGTCCTGGATGCCGTCAAGCTTCTTGAGTGCTATTGGAGCTGCACTCTTCCAGGCAAGCAGGGAGCAATCCATCACACTCCTGACTTGAGCTTTGCAGATGATGGCCAGACTTTGGGAGTCAGGTGGTGAGTTACTTGCTGCAGGATTTTTAGCCTCTGATCTGCTTTTGTAATTGTAGTATTCATATAACTGGTCCAGTTCAGTTTCTGAACAATGATAGTCCCCAAGGTGCTGATAGCTGGGATTCAGTGATGGTAATGACATTGAATAGTATGGGGTGATGGCTAGGTTCTCTCGAGGAGTTAAGAACATTACACAATCAATACTGAATACCCCACTTGTGACCTTGTGATTTAGGGAAGGTCATTGATGAAGTAGTTCAAGATGGTTGGGCCTAGGACACTACTCCTGCAGAAAGATCCTGGAAATGAGATGACTGACCTCCAACCACAATAATCATCTTCTTCTGCACCAGGTCAGAGAAAGTGGAGAAGGCTGGCTGAATTACAACATATAAAAGGCATCCAGACGGATACATGAATTTGAAGGGTTTAGAATGGAATGGGCCAAATGGGACTAGATTAATTTAAGATATCTGGTCAGCGTGGACTAGTTGGAACAAAGCATCTGTTTCCATGCTGTACAGCTCCACGACTATTACAGTTTTCTGTTTGACAGTCTTCGAACAGATCCAGGTGTTGAAGCAGGTTTCAGAGTATGACGCAATGACTATGTTACGGCATGTTATAAATTTGGAAACAGCAGAGAGTGCAAGACAGGAAGTGGATAGGATTCTGATTGAATCAAGACTGATGATCGCTGTCATTTTTTGCCACATGATGACCAACCACCTAAGGCAGCACTTTTCCCAGATTCCTCCCACGAAGGCTGTTCAACAGTCTGCATTTTTGCCAACAAAGCCAACACAATATGCGTACTTAGACAGTCATAAAGAAGCATCAGCAAATTTGGCCAGCACATTCCTGAGAGTTGTTCAGCTTCTACAGATGATTTTTTACACCCCCACCCAAGTCCCTGCAGCACCTGACTTCCCTTACCCTCTATAAACATAGTATCTCTTTACTGGCTTCCCCCAAGAATGTTTAAAGAGCTGTAAGAAATAAGTCTTTGTGGATTCTGTGCCATAAGGATTGTCAGAATTCAACTGAAGGAGGTTCTCAGAACATGTATCTTATTGATGGTAAATAACCAGCTTCAAAAGTGAAATGGCTGCTGATGAATCCATCTCAATAGTGACTAGATGGCTCCCAAAAATGAGTGGAATGTAACACTATATTGACTAAAGTGAAGTTTACTTTTCTATTAGAATAACAATATTTTTAGTTATTTTAAAACATTAAGTGTAATAAATTATGAAATCTTTGACCAGTAGTTTCCTTCCCCTTGGCATCAGAATGATTGTTTTATTTTTGAATACTCATCGGCTCGGAATATCATAATATGATTAATTCAAAAATGTTTGATTTAATAAAACAACACCTTATTCTCACTATCAATAATTGAAGTAACATATTTCAGAATTTGATTCCTTCATTAAAACCAATAAACAGATAAGGACAATGAAGACAAGAATAACAAAGATATTCACAAAACTACAAGTAGAACGGCAAACATAGGAATACCACCAGCTGCAAATTGCTCCTCAAGCCACACATCTGACAAAAAAAATTGATCAGTAAACGTACTGACTGATATGATTCAAACAAGTGGCTCACCACCACCCTTTCAAATACAGTTAGGGATGGACAATGAATGCTAGCCTTACCAGTGGTGCTTTCATCCCACAAAGAAATTTTAAAAAATGTCAATACTACATACACACATTTTTATTAACAAGATATTTTCATATCATCGTTTAATTCTGTTGTAGATTTACCTAAGAAAAATAACCATTAATTTAAAAAATCTGTGAAAGGTACACACAATAACTAAAACATGGGGATACTTACCACAGTCCAGGATTCTTGCTCTTTGGGCTCCAGAATCCCTGACAGAAAAATTTCCAACAGTTGCTGAAGTCCGCCAGCAGCAACAAACTAAAACATGGAGAACATTACAAATTAGCTTTAGTTGATGAAAATGAGGTTTGAAACTTGTACTGGAAAAATTCTGGCCATCATTTCTTCTGCAGAAAGCTCCAGCTTCCAAGGAGTATTCATGCAACGCACCACTCCCATTCTTTGACAACCCTCAAATCAGAATTGGTGCTGGCATTTAACTGTTCTCTGTAATGTAACATGTAGCAATTGGCTCCTTTGCCCTTAAATTTGAAAGCAAATTGAAACCATACAAGAATCTACAGCATGAGCATGCCATGGGGCCCATGTGCTGGGATCTGTCTTCCACATGATCAACGTACAATTCAAATTTAAATAGGTTTAAATAAATTCAAAAGCCTTGAAACACTGTACTTCTCATGTACACCAGCCATTGATTTTGTCTCAGGTTTTTATATCCATTAACACGGATATCTAATAATATCTTCTTATTTAACAGAAGAACATTTTGGCAAACAGTCTAATTTATTGATTTGGAATTTGCTAACGCTCTTGGGGGGGGGGGGGGTTAAACTAATTCGGGGGGGGGGGGGGGACCTAAATTGTAGCTCCAGTGTACAGGTGGTGGGTGAGAGTGGTGAGGTCAGAAATGAGGTTTCAAGGTTACAAGAGTTCACTGGCAAGCAGGAAGGGGGTTTGAAGTGGGTCTACTTCAACACAAGGAGCATCGGAATAAGGTGGGTGAACTTGCAGCATGGGTTGGTTCGTGGGACTTCGATGTTGTGGTCATTTTGGAGACATGGATAGAGCAGGAACAGGAACAGCTGTTTCAGGTTCCAGGATTTAGTGGTTTCAGTAAGAACAGAGAAGATGGTAAAAGAGGAGGTGGTGTGGCATTGTTAGTCAAGGACGGTATTACAGTGACGGAAAGGACATTTGAGGACTCATCTACTGAGGTAGTATTGGCTGAGGTCAGAAACAGGAAAGGAGAGGTCACCCTGTTGGGAGTTTTCTATAGGCCTCTGGATACTTCCAGAGAACTAGAGGAAAGGATTGCAAAGATAATTCTGGATAGGAACGAGTGTAACAGGGTAGTTGTAATGGGGGACTTTAACTTTCCAAATATGGAGTGGAAATACTATAGTTCGAGTACTTTAGAGTCTTAGTCTTAGAGATGTCAAGCATGGAAATAGACCATTCAGTCTAACTCGTCCATGCCGACCAGATATCCCAACCCAATCTAGTCCCATCTGCCAGCACCCGGCCCATATCCCTCCAAACCCTTCCTATTCATATACCCATCCAGATGCCTCTTCAATGTTGCAACTGTAGTAGCCTCTTCAGATGGGTCAGGTTTTGTCGAATGTCAGGAAGCCATCCTGCACACACAGTATGTAAACAAGCCAACAAGGGGTAAGGCCACATTTAATTTGTTCTAGCTAATGAATCCAGGCATGTGTTAGATTTGGAGGTAGGTGAGCACTTTGGTGATAGTGACCACAATTCGGTTAAGTTTACTTCAGCGATGAAAAGGGATAGATATGTATTGTAGGACAAGAGTTATAGCTGGGGGAAAGGCAATTAGGCAAGAGTTAGGATACATAGGATGGGGAAGGAAACTGCAGGGGATGGGCACAATTGAAATGTGGAGCTTATTCAAGGAACAGCTACTGCGTGTCCTTGTTAAGAATGCACCTGTCAGACAGGCAGGAAGTGGTTGAGCAAGGGAGCCATGGTTTACTTAAGAGTTGAATTTCGTTTCAAGAGGAAGGCAGCGGCGGCTTATGTGAGGATGAAACATAAAGGCTCAGTTAGGACATGCGAGAATTACAAGTTAGCCAGGAAATACTTAAAGAGAGAGCTGAGAGGAGCCAGGAGGGGTCATGAGAAATCATTGGCGGATAAGATCAAGGAAAATGTAAACCTTTCTATAGGTATATCAGGAATACAAAGAAAGACTAGAGAAAGATTAGGGCCAATCAAGGATAGTAGTGAGAAGTTGTGTATAGAGTCCGAGGAGATAGGAGAAGCGCTAAATTAATACTTTCCGTCAGTATTCACATTGGAAAAAGACAATGTTGTTGAGCAAATACTGAGATACTGGCTACTGGACTAGAAGGGCTTGAGGTTCACAAGGAGGTGGTGTTAGCAATTCTGGAAAGTATGAAAATAATTAAGTCCCTTGGACTGGATGGGATTTATCCTAGGATTCTCTGGGAAGCCAAGGAGGTGATTGCAGAGTCTTTGGCTTTGATGTTTATGTCATCATTGTCGACAGGAATAGTGAAAGAAGACTTGTTCAAGAAGGGGAGTAGAGACAATCCTGGTAATTATAGACCTGTGAGCCTTATTTCAGTTGTGGGTAAAATGTTGGAATAGCTGGTAAGAAATAAGATTTATAATCATCTAAAGAGGAAAAAGTTGACTGGGGATAGTCAACATGGTTTTGTGAAGGGTAAGTCATGCCGCTCAAACCTTATTGAGTGCTTTGAGAAGGTGACCAAACAGGTGGATGAAGGTAAAGTGGTTGATGTGGCATATATGAATTTCATTAAAGCATTTGATAAGGTTCCCCACAGTAGGCTATTGCACAAAATACAGAGGTATGGGATTGAGGGTGATTAGCAGTTTGGATCAGAAATTAGCTAGCTGAAAGACGACAGAGGGTGGTGGTTGATGGGAAACGTTCATCCTGGAGTTCAGTTACTAGTGGTGTACCGCAAGGATCGGTTTTGGGGCCACTGTTGTTTGTCGTTTTTATAAATGACCTACATGAGGGCTTAGGAGGATAGGTTAGCAAATTTGCAGATGACGGTAAGGTCAGTGGAGTTGTGGATAGTGCCAAAGGATGTTGTGGGTTACAGAGGGACATAGATAAGCTGCAGAGCTGTGCTGAGAGCCGGCAAATGGAGTTTAATGTGGGAAAGTGTGAGGTGATTCACTTTGGAAGGAGCAACAGGAATAAAAAGAGTACTGGGCTAAGATTCTTGGTCGTGTAGATGTGCAGAGAGATCTTGGTGTCCATGTACATAGACCCCTGAAAGTTGCCTCCTAGGTTAGTAGGGTTGATAAGAAGGCATATGGTGTGTTAGCTTTTATTGGTAGAGGGATTGAGTTTCAGAGCCACGAGGATACGCTGGAGCAGTACAAAACTCTGGTGTGGCCGCACTTGGAGTACGGTGTAGGAAGGATGTGGAAGTTTTGGAAAGGATTCAGAGGAGATTCACCAGGATATTGCCTGGAATGGAGGGAAGATCTTACGAGGAAAGCCTGAGGGACTTGAGGCTGTTTTCATTAGAGAGAAGGTTGAGAGGTGACTTAATTGAGACATATAAGTAATTAAAGGGTTAGATAGGGTGGACAGTGAGAACCTTTTTCCTCAGATGGCGATGGCTAGCATGAGGGGACATAGCTTTAAATCGAGGGGTGATAGATATATGATAGACGTCAGAGGTAGATTCTTAGAGTAGTAGGGGCATGGAACAGACTGCCTACAACAGTAGTAGACTCGCCAAATTTAAGGGCATTTAAATGGTCATTGGATAAACATATGAATGAAACTGGAATAGTGTAGGATAGAAGGGCTTCAGATTGGTTCCACAAGTTGGCACAACATCAAGGGCTGAAGGACCTGTATTACGTTGTAATGTTCTGTGTTCTAAAATATAAAACAGGAAACTGGCAAGCAATATTAAAAGACAGCAAATGTTTCTACATGTAAATAAAAAAGATTAGCTAAAGTAAATATTGTGCCATACAGGATGTGGCTCAGAAATAATAAAGTAAAATCAAAATGGTGGAGACTTTGAACTAATTTTTGTATCAAAGCAGAAATTCCAGGAGTAAAAGGGAGAGAGGGTAAGAATTTAAAACAAAGAAATACCATGAAAATTAAGGGCATGAACAGCTGGTAAATCCTTCATGGTGTGTCAGAAATGCTATGTATTAAATGAAGTAGCTGCAGGGCTCAAATATCTGCCACTTCTCAGCCCATTGGCCCATCTGATCAGGAGTCCGTTGTAATCTGAAGTAACCTTCTTCGCTGTCCACTACACCTCCAATTTTGGTGTCATCTGTAAACTTACTAACTGTACCTCTTATGCTCTCATCCAAATCATTTATGTAAATGACAAAAAGTAGAGGAAGTCCGGGACAGACCTTGTGCCCAAGCAGGTGGCAGATGTTGAATAGCAACTGGAACCTTGTGGGAGGCAGTCAGTTTAAGAGGGAGAAGCCAGAGTTCTGAACTGGGTTTTGGACTGTGTTTTCTATGGAGGGGAGTCTGGCTTTTGATACAACAGCATGAAGACTTGAAAGCTCCCTGCATAACCTCCAATTATCAACTATCGAAAGTTTCAGATAGTAGAAACAAAGTTTACAACTGACTGCCTCTGAATGAACTGAAAAGGCTGCTTGATTGATGTCTTCAGAAAAATAAACCAAGAATCATTATGGAGTCTGGAATAACACAACAGGAAAACCATTTAAGTAATCTGGCTTGATTATTATTGTCTTTTATTTATCCTTAACGGTGTTTGTCTGTCTTGTGTGTGAATGGGGCTGAAAACAATGATGACTGGGTAAATCATAGACAATTAGATTACTTTGTTGCTTAATTTTGCTGTGCTAAAATTACTGTATCATTAATAAATTGCTAAATATTGTATTTAAGCTATAAGCCAGTGTTACAAATTGATCATTCACAGATATGGGATTGGTTATTCAAAATGCCTGGGTCTTTGAAGGTTTTCACCTTAATTTTAACTGCATTGTGAATACAGAGGTAGAAAGACTGATTTGTTCTAGCCGTGTCCAAGATCGTAAAACCAGGTCAGAACAAACCAAAAGAAATTATCACCTAACCTGCTTGAACGATATGTATGATTATTGATGCAGTTGTTTCCACAGCTGCTGAGTGAAGGTGGGAGATGTGTTTGGGAAAAGAGACAAAAATTGCAAGATTTAATATATACATATACAATCTATAATAACCATACTATTTTAACTCTCTTACAAAAATTAACTTCAGCAAAGCAATGTTATTACATGATTGCATTGTCCAATACAAAATGGAGGAATGAAAAAGGAGCCCCTGAAAACCAAAATATAATCCTTGAGAAGACTTCAAAAGGAGTTCTTGGGAAAAAAAAATCCCAAAATGGTAATAATTTTTCAATAGTCCCTACAGTCTGGGACAGTTGCAGCAGATTGAAAACCAAAATTGCAGAAGTCCTATTCAAGAATGAGAGGAAAGATAAGCTGGAAGCAGTGAAGCTGACGTTTGTAATCAATTATTAAGGGAGTAGCGGCAGTTCATTTGGAAACTCGTAATCAAAATGGTTTTAGAGTCATAGAGATGTGCAGCACGGAAAGAGACCCTTCGGTCCAACCCGTCCATGCCGACCAGATATCCCAACCCAATCTAGTCCCACCTACCAGCACCCATATCTCTCTCAACCCTTCCTATTCATACACGCATCCAAATGTCTTTAAATGCTGCAATCATACCAGCCTCCATCACTTCCTCTGGCAGCTCGTTCCATACATGTATCACTCTCTGCATGAAAACGTTGCCCCTTAGGTCTCTTTTATATCTTTCCCCTCTCACCCTAAACCTATGCCCACCAGTTCTGGACTCCCCCACCCCAGGGGAAGAGACTTTGGGTCCTATCCAAGCCCCTCATGATTTTATAAACCTCTATAACGTCACCCCTCAGCCTCCGACGTTCCAGGGAAAACAGCCCCAGCCTATCCAACCTCCCCCTATAGCTCAAATCCTCCAACCCTGGCAACATCCTTGTAAATCTTTTCTGAACTCTCTCAAGTTTCACAACATCTTTCTGATAGGAAGGAGACCAGAACTGCATGCAATATTCCAAAAGTGGCCAAACCAATGTCTTGTATAGCTGCAACATGACCTCCCAATTCCTGTACTCAATACAGGAAAGCATACAAAACGTCTTCTTCACTATCCTATCCATCTGTGACTCCACTTTCAAGGAGCTATGAACCTGCACCCCAAAGTCTCTTTATTCAGCAACACTCCCTAGGACCTTACCATTAAGTGTATAAGTCCTTCTAAGATTTGCTTTCCCAAAATGCAGCACCCCACATTTATCTAAATTAAACTCCTTCTGCAACTTCAGCCCATTGGCCCATCTGATCAGGATCCTGTTGTAATCTGAGGTTACTTTCTTCAGTGTCCACTAGACCTCCAATTTTGGTGTCCTCCACAAACTTACTAACTATGCCTCTTATGCTTAGATCAAAATCATTTATATAAATGACAAAAAGCAGTGGACACAGCACTGATCGTTGTGGTATTCCACTGGTCACAGGCCTCTAGCCTGAAAATCAACCCTCCACCATCACCCTCTGTCTTCTACATTTGAGCAAGTTCTGTATCCAGATGGCTAGTTCTCCACATATACCATGAGATCGAACCTTGCTAACCAGTCTCTCAGAGAATCTTGTCGAATGCTTGATTGAAGTCCACATAGATCACATCCACCGCTCTGCGCTCATTAATCCTCTTTGCTACTTAGAGGCCATTGAGATGTACAGCATGGAAACAGGCCCTTTGGTTCAACCCGTCCATTCCGACCAGATATCCAACCCAATCTAGTCCCAGCTGCCAGCACTTGGCCCATATCCCTCCAAACCCTTCCTATTCATATACCCATCCAAATGCCTCTTAAATATTGCAATTGTACCAGCCTCCACCACTTCCTCTGGCAGCTCATTCCATACACTTATCACCTTCTGCGTGAAAATGTTGCCCCTTAGGCCTCTTTTACATCTTTCCCCTCTCACCTGAAAGCTATGCCCTCTAGTTCTGGACTCCCCCATCCCCAGGGAAAAGACTTTGCCTATTTACCCTATCTATGCTCCTCATAATTTTGTAAACCTCTATAAGGTCACCCCTCAGCCTCCAACGCTCCAGGGAAAACAACCCCAGCCTGTTCAGCCTCTCCCTACAGCTCAAATCATAGAACCCTGGCAACATCCTTGTAAATCTTTTCTGAACCCTTTCAAGTTTCACAACATCTTTCCAATAGGAAGGAGACCAGGATTGTACACAACATTCCAACAGTGGCCGAACCAATGTCCTGTACAGCCGCAACATGACCTCCCAAATCCTATACTCAATACTCTGACCAATAAACGAAAGCATACCAAACGCCTTCTTCACTATCCTATCTACCTGCTACTCCACTTTCAAGGAGATATGAACCTGCACTCCAAGGTCCCTTTGTTCAGCAACAGTCCCTAGGACCTTACCATTAAGTGTATAAGTCCTGCTAGATTTGCTTTCCCAAATGCAGCACCTCGCATTTATCTGAATTAAACTCCATCTGCCATTTCTCAGCCCATGGGCCCATCTGGTCCAGATCCTGTTATAATTTGAGGTCATCCTCTTTGCTGTCCACTACACCTCCAATTTTGGTGTCACCTGCAAACTTACTAACTGTACCTCTTATGCTCGCATCCAAATTATTTACGTAAATGACAAAAATTAGAGGGCCCAGCACCGATCCTTGTGGCACTCCACTGGTCACAAGCCTCCAGTCTGAAAAACAACCCTCCACCACTACCCTCTATCTTCTACCTTTCAGCCAGTTCTGTTTCCAAATGGCTAATTCTCCCTGTATTCCATGAGATCTAACCTTGCTAACCAGTCTCCCACGGGGAACCTTGGCGAACACCTTACTAAAGTCCATATAGATCACATGTACTGCTCTGCCCTCATCAATCTTCTTTGTTACTTCTTCAAAAAAACTCACTCAAGTTTGTGAGACATGATTTCCCACGCACAAAAGCCATGTTGACTATCCCTAATCAGTCCTTGTCTTTCCAAATATATGTACATCCTGTCCCTCAGGATTCCCTCCAACAACTTGCCCACCATCAACGTCAGGCTCACTGGTCTGTATTCCCTGGCTTGTCCTTACTACCCTTCTTAAAGAATGGCACCACGTTTGCCAACCTCCAGTCTTCCGGCACTTCACCTGTGACTATCGATGATACAAATATCTCAGCAAGAGGCCCAGCAATCACTTCTCTAACTTCCCACAGAGTTCTCGGGTACACCTGATCAGGTCCTGGGGATTTATCCACTTTTAACCGTTTCAAGACATCCAGCACTTCCTCCTCTGTAATATGGACATTTTGCAAGATGTCACCATCTATTTTTCGCAGTCTATATCTTCCTTATCCTTTTCCACAGTAAATACTGATGCAAAATATTCATTTAGTATCGCCCCCATTTTCTCTGGCTCCATACCAAGGCTACCTTGCTGATCTTTGAGGAGCCCTATTCTCTCCCTAGTTACCCTTTTGTCCTTAATATATTTGTAAAAACCCTTTGGATTCTCCTTAATTCTATTTGCCAAAGCTAGCTCATATACCCGTTTTGCCCTCCTGATTTCCCTCTTAAGTATACTCCTACTTCCTTTATACTCTAAGGATTCACTCTATCTATCTTGTCTATACCTGACATATGCTTCCTTCTTTTTCTTAACCAAACCCTCAATTTCTTTGGAGATGCCGGTGTTGTACTGGGGTGTACAAAATTAAAAATCACACAACACCAGGTTATAGACCAACAGGTTTAATTGGAAGCACACTAGCTTACGGAGCGACGCTCCCTCATCAGGTGATCCAAGGAGCGTCGCTCCGAAAGCTAGTGTGCTTCCAATTAAACCTGTTGGACTATAACCTGGTGTTGTGGGATTTTTAACTCAATTTCTGTAGTCACCCAGCATTCCCTATACCTACCAGCCTTCCCTTTCACCCTGAGAGGAATATACTTTCTCTGGATTCTTGTTATCTCATTTCTGAAAGCTTCCCATTTTCCAGCCGTCCCTTTACCTGCGAACATCTGCCTCTAATCAGCTTTCGAAAGTTCTTGCCTAATACCGTCAAAATTGGCCTTTCTCCAATTTACAACTTCAACTTTTAGATCTGGTCTATCCTTTTCCATCACTAATTTAAAAACGAATGGAATTATGGTCGCTGGCCCCAAAGTGCTCCCCCAATGACACCTCAGTCACCTGCCCTGCCTTATTTCCCAAGAGTAGGTCTAGTTTTGCAGTCTCTCTCGCAGGTACATCCACATACTGAATCAGAAAATTGTCTGGTACACATTTAAGAAATTCCTCTCTATCTAAACCTTTAACCCTATTGCAGTCCCAGTCTATGTCTGGAAAGTTAAAATCCCCTACCATAACTACCATATTATTCTTACAGATAGCTGAGATCTCCTTGCAAGTTTGTTTCTCAATTTCCCTTTGACTATTTGGCGGTCTATAATACAATCCCAATAAGGTGATCATCCCTTTCTCATTTCTTAGTTTCAGCCAAATAACCTCCCTGGATGTATTTCCGGGACTATCCTCCCCCAGCACAGCTGTAATGCTATCCCTGATCAAAAATGCCACTCCCCCTCTTCCCTTGCCTCCCTTTCTATCCTTCCTGTAGCATTTGTATCCTGGAACATTAAGCTGCCAGTCCTGCCCATCCCTGAGCCATGTTTCTGTAATTGCTATGATATCCCAGTCCCATTTTCCTAACCACGCCCTGAGTTCATCTGCGTTCCCTGTTAGGCCTCTTGCATTGAAATAAATGCAGTTAAATTTATTAGTCCTACCTCGTCCCTGCCCGCCCTGACTCACATCTGTTCTCAGCTGTACCCGTCTCAGATCAATCTCTTTCCTCGCTCTCACCCTGGGTCACACCCCCCCACCTTACTAGTTTAAATCCTCCCGAGCAGTTCTAGCAAATTTCCCTGCCAGTATATTAGTCCCCTTCCAATTTAGGTGCAATCCGTCCTTCTTGTACAGGTCACTTCTCCCCCAAAGGAGATTCCAATGATCCAGAAATGTGAATCCTTCTCCCATACACCAGCTCCACAGCCATGCATTCATCTGCTCTATCCTCCTATTCCTGCCCTCACTAGCTCGTAACACTGGGAGTAATCCAGACATTACTACCCTTGAGGGCCTCCTTTTTAAATTTCTGCTTAACTCTCTGTAATCTCCCTTCAGAGTCTCAACCTTTTCCCTTCCAATATGGACAATGACCTCCTGCTGGCCCCTCTCCCCCTTGAGAACATTCTGCACCCTCTCTGAGACATCCCAGATCCTGGCACCAGAGAAACAACACACCATTCTGCTTCTTCTCTGCTGGCCACAGAAAGGTCTGTCCGTACCTCGGACTAGAGAGAATCCCTAACACAATTGATCTCTTGGAACCAGACGTACCCCTCGTTGCATCAGAGCCAGTCTCAATACCAGAAACTTGGCTGTTCGTACTACGTTCCCCTGAGAATCCATCACCCCCTACATTTTCCAAAACAGCATACCTGTTTGAAATGGGTATACCCACAAAAGACTCCTGTTCTAGTTGCCTACCTCTCTTACCCTTCCTGGAGTTAACCCATCTATGTGACTGTATCTGAGACTTTCCCCCCTTCCTATAACTGCCTCTATCACATACTGTTGCAAATTCCTCATCGCTTCTATCTGTCTCTCCAACCGATCCACTCGATCTGATAAGATTCGCATCCAACAGCATTTATGGCAGATATAATCCGCAGTAACCCTTAAATTCTCTTTAAACTGCCACATCTGACAAGAAGTACATATCACTGCAAAGGCCATTTTTGCTCCTTCACAATCTACAGACACAGAAAATAACACTGTCTTATTCCCCTACAAACACTGCCCTGGGTTAAATTAATAGCTATAGCTTATATCTTTAGTTTAACCAAGAGACTTATCTCCAAAAACATATCATCAAGAAAGAATCCACTATACTCACTACTGCAGTATTTTTCTTGGACAGACTTAAAACAACAATTAACTTATCTGATTCTGTGCTGTGAACTTTGCCCAACAGTTCCTCCAAGATTAGTTGTGCATTTCACTGGTTGTTAATTTTCCCAGATGCACTCGGATGTCCAGCGATACACGAATTCAAACAGCAAAGGCGGTAACTGTGCAGGTTCTCTCTCCTGCACTGTCCTCACCATGTGCTTCCTTTTTCTGCTCTTTGACCTTTTAAAACTGCTGTTGTTTTGACTTTTTTTTTCCCCAAAGTTCCAAAACAATGCAACAGCACATAAAACAGTAATTGCTGCTTCTGGAATTCGAGGAAATCACCTCCAACACCTAAAATACCTCAAAAAAAAGGAGCAGCTCTTACAGCCAGAAAGTTTTCCCGTCCTCCATCTTGGATTATCCAGATCTTCAATAAAATCAATCAGGTTTGTTAGGCATGATTTCCCACACACAAAGCCATGTTGACTATCCTTAATCAGTCCTTGCTTTTCCAAATACATGTACATACTGTCCCTCTGCATTCCCTCCAATAACTTGCTCAGCACCAATGTCAGGTTCACTGGTCTATAGTTAGTAAAGTCAATATGGCTTTATGCAAGGGGAATGGCATTTATCAAATGTATTAAGTGCATTCCTTGAAGATGCACTGATCAGGGGTACCAGTATCTTAGCTGCACCTTCCTCTTACCAAATGTGCTATATTTAGAGAGGGCGAATGAGAAAGGGAACAAGAGAAATTTTCTCTACTCTGTCAAAATCCGAGTTTGTGAATCTGTTCTTGTCTCAATCTTGTTTACAAAAGAATCTCAACTTCCGATTACTGAATTCCTGATAACCACCAGATCACATTCTCCTTTCATCAGCTCTTCAGTTTGGACAGTTTGTGGGCGGCACGGTGGCACAGTGGTTAGCACTGCTGCCTCACAGCGCCAGAGACCCAGGTTCAATTCCAGCCTCAGGCGACTGACTGTGTGGAGTTTGCACGTTCTCCCCCGGGTGCTCCGGTTTCCTCCCACAGTCCAAAGATGTGCAGGTCAGGTGGATTGGCAATGCTAAATTGCCCGTAGTGTTAGGTAAGGGGTAGATGTAGGGGTATGGGTGGGTTGCGCTTCGGTGGGGTGGTGTGGACTTGTTGGGCCGAAGGGCCTGTTTCCACACTAAGTAATCTAATCTAAAAAAAAGGTATCTGCTCAAAGATGCTATGGTCAACATTCTGTACTTTCATCGCAAGTAGGCAGAAACGGGCTGTCCGGGGTTCTACCTACTCCCCAAAATCCACAAGGAAGACTGTCCCGGCAGGCCCATTGTGTCAGCATGCTCCTGCCCCACTGAACTTATTTCCTCCTTCCTTGACTCCATCCTTACTCCTCTGATTCACTCCCTCCCCACCTACATTTGGGATTCCTCTGGTGCCCTGCGACACATTGACAGCTTTCAATTTGCAGGCCCTAACCACCTTTTAATCACCATGGATGTGCAATCTCTTTACACCTCCATCCCACACCAAGACGGCTTGAAAGCTCTTTGCTTCTTTCTCAAAAAGAGGCCCGAACAATCTCCATCCACCATCACTCTCCTCCACCTGGCTGAACTTGTTCTCTCTCTCAACAACTTCTCCTTCAACTCATCCCATTTTCTCCAAATCAAAGGTGTAACAATGGGTACCCGCGTGGGTCCTAGCTATGCCTGCCTTTTCATGGGGTATGTGGAACATTTCTTGTTCCAGGCCTACCCGGCTCCCTCCCACATCTGCTTTATCAGTACTTCGATGACTATTTCGATGTGGCTTCATGCTCTCATCCTGACCTGGAAAAATTCATAAACTTTGCTTCCAGTTTCCATCCCTCCATTACCTTCACCTGGTCCATCTCTGACACTTGCCTTCCTTTCCTTGACCTTTGTCTCCATTTCCAGCAATAATCTATCCACTAATATCCACTACAAGCCACTGACTCCCACAGCTATCTGGACTACGGCTCTTCTCACCCGATGTCCTGTAAGGACTCTATCCCTTTCTCTCAGCTCCTTCACCTCCGCCGCATTTGTTCTAATGAGGCCACTTTCCAAAGTGGTGCTCTTAATATGTGCTCCTTCTTCTCCAACCATGGCTTCCCACCTACAGTTGTTGACAGGGCTCTCGACAGTGCACAGTCCATCTCCTGTACCATGACCCTCACACCCTCCCTCCCCTCAGAGAACAAGGATAGGGTCCCTCTTGTTCTCACCTTTCACCCCACCAGCCTTTACACATGCAAAGAATAATCCTCCGCCATTTTTACCAACTCCAACACGACGCCACCACTAAACACATCTTTCCTTCCCTCCCCATGTTTGCATTCCGCAGAGATCGTTCCCTCCGGGACAACCTAGTCCACTCCTACATCACACCGAACACCTCTGCCATCACACACGGAACCTTCCCATGTAATCGCAGAAGGTGCAACACCTGCCCCTTTACCTCTTCCATGCTCACCCTCCAAGGCCCCAAACACTCATTTCAGATTAAGCAGCATTTCACTTGTACCTCTTTCAATTTGGTCTATTGCATTCATTGCTCCCAATGTGGTCTCCTCTACATTGGAGACACAAAACGCCAACTGGGTGATCACTTTGCTGGTTCACCAAAGAGTGAACCTTTGGTCTGTACGCAATCAAGTACCAGAGTTTCCCATGGCTTGCCACTTCAACACAATCCTGCTCCCATGCCCACATGTCTGTCCTTGGCCTGCTGCAATGTTCCAGTGAAGCTCAACGCAAACTGGAGGAACAGCATCTCATCTTCCAACTAGGCACTTTACAGCGAGCCGGTCTCAACACTGAATTAGACAATAGATAGACATTAGACAATAGACAATAGGTGCAGGAGTAGGCCATTCTGCCCTTCGAGCCTGCACAGCCATTCAATATGATCATGGCTGACGATCCTTAATCAGTATCCTGTTCCTGCCTTATCTCCATAACCCTTGATTCCACTATCCTTGAGAGCTCTATCCAACTCTTTCTTAAATTAATCCAGAGACTGGGCCTCCACTGCCCTCTGGGGCAGAGCATTCCACACAGCCACCACTCTCTGGGTGAAGAAGTTTCTCCTCATCTCTGTTCTAAATGGTCTACCCCGTATTTTTAAGTGGTGTCCTCTGGTTCAGCACTCACCCATCAGCGGAAACATGTTTCCTGCCTCCAGAATGTCCAACCCTTTAATAATCTTATACGTCTTCATCAGATCCCCTCTCAGTCTTCTAAACTCAAGGTATACAAGCCCAGTCGCTCCAGTCTTTCAGCGTAAGGTAGTCCTGCCATTCCAGGAATTGATCTCGTGAACCTACGCTGCACTCCCTCAATAGCCAGAATGTCTTTCCTCAAATTTGGAGACCAGAACTGCACACAGTACTCCAGGTGTGGTCTCACCAGGACCCTGTACAGCTGCAGAAGAACCTCTTTGCTTCTATACTCAATCCCTCCTGCTATGAAGGCCAGCATGCTATTAGCCTTCTTCACTACCTGCTGTACCTGCATGCTTACCTTCATTGACTAGTGTACAAGAACACACAGATCTCTTTGTACTGCCCCTTTACCTGTATTGATTCCATTTAGGTAGTAATCTGCCTTCCTGTTCTTGCCACCAAAGTGGATAACCATACATTTATCCACATTAAACTGCATTTGCCATGCATCTGACCACTCACCTAACCTGTCCAGGTCACCCTGTAATCTACTAACATCCTCCTCACATTTCACCCTGCCACCCAGCTTTGTATCATCAGCAAATTTGCTAATGGTATGACTAATACCATCTTCTATATTATTAATATATATTGTAAAAAGCTGCGGTTCCAGCACTGATCCCTGCGGTACCCCACTGGTCACTGCCTGCCATTCCGAAATAGAGCCGTTTATCACTACTTTGTTTCCTATCAGCCAACAAACTTTCAGTCCAATCTAGTACTTTGCCCCCAATACCATGCGCCCTAATTTTGCTCACTAACCTCCTATGTGGGACTTTATCAAAAGCTTTATGAAAGTCAGGTACACTACATCTACTGGATCTCCCTCGTCCATCTTCAGAGTCACATCCTCAAAAAATTCCAGAAGATGAGTCAAGCATGATTTCCCCTTCGTAAATCCATGCTGACTCTGACCTATCCTGTTACTACTATCCAGATGTGTCGCAATTTCATCCTTTATAATAGACTCCAGCATCTTTCCCACCACTGAAGTCAGACTAACAGCTCTATAATTTCCTGCTTTCTCTCTCCCACCTTTCTTAAAAAGTGGTACAACATTAGCCACCCTCCAATCCGCAGGAACTGATCCTGAATCTATTGAACTCTGGAAAATAATCACCAACGCATCCACGATTTCTCGAGCCACCTCCTTCAGTACCCTGGGATGTAGACCATCAGACCTTGGGGACTTATCAACCTTCAGACCTAACAGTCTCTCCAACACCAATTCCTGGCAAATATAAATTCCCGTAAGTTCAGGTCCTTCAGCCACTGTTACCTCCAAGAGATTGCTTGTGTCTTCCCCAGTGAACACAGATCTGAAGTACCAATTCAATTCTTCTGCCATTTCTTTGTTCCCCCTAATATATTCCCCTGTTTCTGTCTTCAAGGGTCCAATTTTAGTCTTAAGCATTTTTTTGCCTTTCACACACAAAAAAGCTTTTACTATCCTCCTTTATATTTTTGGCCAGTTTACCTTCGTACCTCATTTTTCTCTGCGTATTTCCTTCTTACTAATCCTCTGTTGTTCTTTAAAAGCTTCCCAGTCCTCTGTTTTCTCACTTATCTTTGCTGTGTTACACTTTTTCTCTTTTAACTTTATATGTTTCTTAACTTCCCTCATCAGCCACAGCATCCCATGCCTCCTTCGAGGATCTTTCTTCTTTTTTGGAATGAACTGATCCTGCAACTTCTGCATTATACCCAGAAATATTCGCCATTGTTCCTCCACTGTCATCACCATTGTATTTTGGCCCACTCCTCCCTCATAGCTCCATAGTTCCCTTTATTCAACAGAAATATTGTCACTTCCGATTGTACCCTCTCCCTCTCAAATTGAAGATTGAAGCTTATTGTATTATGGTCACTACTTCCCAATGGCTCCTTCACGTCGAGGTCCCTGATCAATTCTGGTTCGTTGCACAATACCAGATCCAGAATTGCCTTCTCCCTGGTAGGCTCGAGCACCAGCTGTTCTAAGAATCCATCTCGGAGGCACTCCGCAAAGTCTCTTTCTTGAGGTCCAATACCATCCTGATTCTCCCAGTCTACCTGCATGTTAAAATCCCCCATAACGACTGTAGAAACATCTTTGCGACAGGCCAATTTCAGCTCCTGATTCAACTTACATCCGACATCCAGACTACTGTTTGGGGGGCTGTAAATAACTCCCAAGAGGGTCTTTTTACCCTTAGAATTTCTCAGCTCTATCCATACTGACTCTATATCCCCTGATTCTAGGTCTCCCCGCGCAAGGGACTGAATATCATCCCTTACCAACAAGGCCACCCCACCCCCTCTGCCGGTCAGTCTGTCATTATGATAGCACGTGCAGCCTTGAATATTCATTTCCCAGGCCCTGCCCACTTGAAGCCACGTCTACGTTATCCCCACAATATCGTATCTGCCAATTTCCAAAAGAGCCTCAAGCTCATCCATCTTATTTCTAATGCTTCGTGTATTCATGTATAGTATTTTTAATTTGTTACTGCCGTCACCCTTCCCATCAACTCCTATTTCACTCAACCTTACAGCATGATCCCTTTTTGAGTTTTCTGCTTCATTGATAGTCATCTTTCTTGACTTCCCTTGTTCTAACTTTCCCTTCAATTTCCTTCTTAAACATCCAGTTTGTCCCCTCCCCCCCCCGGCTACTTAGTTTAAACGTAGCTGTGTTGCAGTAGCAAACCTACCTGCCAGAATGCTGGTCCCTAACCTATTAAGATGCAAACTGTCTCTCTTGTATAATTTATGCTTACCACAAAACATACCCCAGTGATCCAAGAATTTAAATCCTTGCTTCCTGCACCAGTTCCCCAGCCACACGTTCAAGTCCATTATCTCCCTGTTTCTGGCCTCACCAGCCCGAGGAACTGGAAGCAAACCGGAGATAACCACCTTGGATGTCCTGCTTTTCAGCCTTCTTCCTAGTTCTCCGAAGTCCCGCTGTAGTAATTTCCTCCTCTTCTTCCCGACATCATTTGTGCCGACATGTACCACCACCTCTGGCTCCTCACCTTCGTCCTTGAGGATTTCCTGCACTCTGTCTGTGATGTCTTTAACCCTGGCACCAGGAAGGCAACACACGATCCTTAAGTCCCGTCTGATGCCACAAAAACCCCAGTCAGTTCCTCGCACTATGGAGTCCCTTATTACCACGGCTCTGCGCGATGTCCGACTCTTCCACTCTGACACCACGCCAACTTTTGATTGACAGAATTCAACAACTTCAGATGATTATCCCATCTTGACCCCTCAGTTTTCATTCTGCTCCGTAATTTTATTTATTTAAAAAAAATTTTTCACTGTTCTGTACCTCTTATTTCTTGATTGTCTCTCTTTCTCTCGCTCCCTACTCTCAGCACCTTTTTCTTTTCCTCTTCTCCCTTTGCTACCCTTCTCCCCTGTTTCCATTTTGCCTCTGCTTCACCCAACCCCCCCCATCCCCCACATATTTTGTCACATAGCACTGGCTTCAGCCTTTATCATTCACAGCTCCTAATCTCCCTGTCATTATCACCTCTTTATTGCTACCTTTGTTTCTGGAGCAATGACTCTCCTTCTCTCAGCCTAGTATAAATACCTCCCTATTTCTCCCTTTTTTTATAGCTTTGACAAAGGGTCAGTTAGACTCGAAACATCAGATTTTTCTCTCCTTACAGATGCTGCCAGACCTGCTGAGATTTTCCAGCATTTTCTCTTTTGGTTTCAGATTCCAACATCCGCAGTAATTTGTTTTTATGACTCTACTTCAGAACTGAAGCGAGGTGTGGAAAAGCCATGTGTTTGATACTGTAGAAAATACTAAAGAGCAAGTAGAACAGATGGGAAAGTCAGGGGAAAATTAGAAGTGGAGGGAGATTAGAAGTCACAAATGTCACAGAACAAAAGGGAGTGTGAATGATTGTAGAGAAAAGATGTAGGTTGATAGAGTCAAAATACAGTACTGTGTTCATATACCCTCTCTAAAGCCTTCACATTCCTCTGCTAACTGGACTCAATATTCTAGTTAAAGCCATCAAAGTCATTGCAACTTTTTGTACTATATGAATTGCTTTATAAACCTAAGAATCCCTTATGCCTTTTAATCACTTTTCTGACTTGCACAGCTACCTTCAACAATTTGTGCAAGAGCCCACAGGCCTTACAGGTTCTCAGACCTGATTTAGATTCGCACCTTTTATGTTATATTGCCTTTCCTCACAGATTTTAGTAAGAACAATCATTCTGCATGTCTTCACACTTAAGTTTCAACTGTTTTGTATCCACACTAGCACTGACTCTTGCTGAATAATCTGTTCTGTGGTACTTGATCAAATGCTTTATGAAAATCTCTTTCTATTTTGTCATCCACGGCTTTGGTTATCCTCCATATGCTCCTCACAGGAATATACTTGAAGTGCTCTTCCAGTTGGCCCATTGTTTCTTTACAGTGCTGAATGCTGATCTTTGATTCCAATTAAACCAGATCTGCTCTCACCTCACTGCAGTTGACCCTCTTTCAATTTTTTTTTGCTTAAGGCTGCTCTTTATCCTTTTCCATAGCTAGCCTCAATTTCATAATCCAACGATCATCTTCCCCTAAATGTTCTCCATACAGAGTGGTTCACATGTGGAATGAACTTCCTGAGGAAGTGGTGGATGTGTGCACAGTTACAATGCTTAAGAGACACTTGGGTAAGTACATGAACAGAAAAGGTTTGGAAGGATATGGGCCAGGAGCAGGGAAGTGGGACTAGTTTAGTTCGGGATTGTGATAGGCATGGAGAGGTTGGACCGAAGGGTGTGTTCTGCACTGTATGACTCTATGACACCTAAGTCTCTTCACACCACTCACTGATCAGAACCAGCAACCCAGTTCTTTGGGCCGAAAACATGCTCATCTGGAAGGTTCTTCTGAATAAACTTCAGCAGCTCTACCCTTCACACTATTACCATCCCGGTTTCCATTAAGAAAATTAAAAGAATCCAGCGCCACTATTCTGTGAAAATGCACCTCTCTGTAATTTCCCTGAAGATTTGTTCCTCCAAATCTTTCTCACTAGAGGATGACCATTACAGGCAGCCCCCTGGTTGCAAATAGATTCTGTTCTGGAGACCATTCATACGTCGATTTGCAAGCAAGTTAGAACACAATGTACAATCAGACAATATAAAGAAGTCATTCACAAGTACAGGAAATGTTCATATGTTAACCTTTAAAACGGCAACCTTGTATGAAATTGTGTTTGAAAATATGAATGTTCTTACATCAGACATTCCTCCATGTAGGACATACTGGGCAGTGCAATGATATTTCTGTTATTTCTTAACCCTAACCTAACAGATTACTTTCCCACTGGTTATATAGCCTTAATCAACTTTAAACATTATACTAGTTTGAAAAGTTGGCTGGAACCAAGGAAGATCTGCCTCAGCCTCAAATAATAGTAATTCTATACGCAAATAGTTTCTCCATTAAGAGACGTACTTTCAGCAGCAGTTTGGTTCAGAGTCTAGAAAAATAAATCTGCCACAGAGTCAAGGTGGGTTTGGTATTCTGTTACCACGTGCAGCAACTTAAAAATTTTCACATCCTCAGACCCGATTTATTTTTTGCTCCTCAAGTAAAATGGTTTTAACAACCGACAGGCACAAGAATCACAACTGTGTTACAGGGGCAGCACAAACTTCTCATAAGCAGCTGAGGTCAACATGAAGGTCCTACTTTCTCAACTTCGCCCTTTGTTTGACTAAACTCACCATCACTAATGTCTCTGTGAAATGAGACAGCAGCTCTATGAACTCTGGGAGTTGGTAACTTGACCTTTACTTCAGTGATTAGATTACAGGACTGGAGCAAATTGGCAGGTGCTAAAATATGAGGCAGTAAATCATTAAGGCAAAATAGAAGCTACAGAGGGAACAGTGCTAAAAAGATTAAATGGATAAAAAGACAGCAAATACAAGATCCCTACACATTTTGTACTGTAACTTAGTTAAAAAGATATTGCAAGTATACTTCAAATGGCAAGAATATGAGCCATATTGAAGATCTGAAGGATTTATGAAGAAGTTAAATAAATATTAACAGAGAAAGAAATTAGCACTGTTGCCTCACAGCTCCAGGGAGCCAGGTTCAATTCCACTCTTGGGTCACTGGGTGCGTGGAATTTGCACATTTCCCTGCGGCCGTGTGGGTTTCCTCCCGGTGAGGGTATAATTACAAAGTATAAAAGACATTTGGATGAATACATGAATACGAAAGGTTTGGAGAGATATGGGCCAGGAGCAGACAGGTGGAACTAGTTTAGTTTGGGATTATGTTCGGCATGTATTGGTTAGACTAAAGGATCTGTTCCCTCGCTGTATGACTCTATTGTATGATTTCCTCCCACAGTCCAAAAACGTGCAGGTTAGGTGGACTGGACATGCCAATTTGCCGGATACGTTTAGGTTAGATGAACTAGCTATATGAAATGCAAGACTCCAGGGACAGGGATAGGGGTGAGGGTTGAAGGGTGGTTTTGATGCTCTTTGGAGGATCCATGCAAACTTGATTGACCGCATGGCCTGCTTCTGCACTGCAGGGATTCTACGATTCTATTATTGAAAATTATCACTGCGCAAGAGAACTTATAAAATATTAAAGATCACTTATTCTTATTTAGATTAAAGTAATCTAATCTACAGTGTGGAAACAGGCCCTTCGGCCCAACAAGTCCACACTGACCCGCTGAAGTGCAAACCACCCATACCCCTACATTTACCCCTTAACTAACACTATGGACAATTTAGTATGGCCAATTCACCTGATCTGCACATCTTTGGGCTGTGGGAGGAAACCAGAACACCCGGAGGAAACCCACACAGACACGGGGAGAATGTGCAAACTCCACACAGTCAGTCGCCTGAGGCAGGAATTGAACCTGGGTCTCTGGCGCTGTGAGGCAGCAGTGCTAACCACTATGCCACTGTGCCGCCCAGTGAAGTCTTGATGGTAAAACATCCCGGTTATTAAGATGCATCAAATTTTGTGGGTATCAAACACAAAATTAATAGTTTAATACTCGCTGAAGATGGGGCACACACCTCAAGCACTGAAGGAATAACTTTGTGACATCAGATAAACAGACAGGGAAATAGCACTTAAATATAATTTCACCCTGCTGTATTAAGAAATATAGAACATACTGAAAGTGTACAGAGGATCATTGGCTTTTGAAGAAGAAAAAGGAAATTTCAGTCAGTATCCAATATATGAATTAGGAACTTTTGCTGAAGAATGTGTCTTTTTTCTCAGCATTTTTCAGGAGAAATCATCCTGCTTTTGTTGGGAGTCTAGGCTCTAGGTTCAGTCACAAGTATGGTTTGCTGATGTCCTGTTCCACCTCCCAACAAACTGGGCTGACATCATGATGTTATATTCATGCAGTTTTAGCAAAAATGTGAAACAAACCTTGCAACTCCAAGAATTTTTACTGTTTTCTATCTGATCTTCACTTGAATCATCTGAGTCAGGATATAGATCACTGTAGCTACCCTGAAATAAAATCAGAGTTATAATCAATTGCAGTAATTCAATAATCACAAGACAGCAACCAAAAAGCCTTTTAACTCTTTTCACTTCCAAACATAGCCAAGAATACAATTTGGTCTGCATATTTTAAAAAAAACCAAAGAACTGCTAATGTTGGAAATGAGAAACAAAAACAAAAATTGCGAGAAGAACTCAGCAGGTCTGGCAGCATGTGGAGAGAAAGCAGAATTAGCATTTCAGGTTCATTTGAGTTGCTGAGTTTTTCTAGCAATTTTGGTTTCTGTTTGTTCTGTAGAAAATCTGAGTATATTTTGTCATTTACAATAAGCAAATAGTAAAATTTAACCAGCGGAATGAAAAGTATCATTTAATTTGATTGGAAATTACTTAATTTTCTGTATTTCGATTAAATGGTGCTTATGGACAGTGAACTGCACTAGTGCTTAACAATAAAAGGAAAAGGATTGGATAGAATAATGACTTGAAAATAAACAAAAAAAAAATCACAGTTCAGACTGTAGTGAAAAATGAGAGTTAGGCTTTCAGGGAAGTGATTTGCTGCCATTCAAAATGACAGAAAATTTTAAACTAGCATCGAGAGAAAGGACAGCAGTGGTAGAGGAAGAAAAGGACAAAAGGAAAAACCTATGATAAGGTAGAAAGTAGACGGGGTTAAATAACCAGAATCTTTTTAAAAAAAATGGAAGCAGCAGTCAGGATGCGCAGTTGACGAACTTGATGTTGAATCCAGAAGGCTAGGATCATTGAAGTCATAGAAATTCATTGCATCAAGGAGGTCAAGGATAGAATGCTAGATTCAAAGGCAGTGGAGAATTAAAATAGAAGCCTCCAGAGACTCAAAATTACATTTGTGAATCGAATGTAAAAGCTCAAAAGAAATCATCCAATTTGCACTTGGTCTCCCTGCATTGAGAATATATTAAAATTAAATTGCTTTTTCACATGGTATGCTTGGAGACCCAGACCAAGGGAAAGGAGCAGATGAAAGGACTGAAGTTTAGTGCGCAGATGTTGGGCGAGGTTATAGATGAACAAGGGTACCATGGAGGAACTGACACTTCCAGTACACTGAAGTGGGTGGATTGGTGGTGGTGGTGGTAGTAGGAGTTGGAATTTGCTGCTGCCATTGTCTTTCAGCAGCTGCCAGAAACTGCAAAGGGTTAATGCAATGAATGTGAAAAACGGTGAAGAGGGAGATGGCACTGGGCAGGGTGATACTAGGCACACGGACACACAAGATGGTTGCTGAGCCATGAGTTGGCCAACTTGACACACAAGATGGCCGTCGGATCACAATATGGAGAGAAACAACACAGCAGATACAGACACTGCCTTAGGCCACCAGAATGCTAGCACAATACACGCACAACCCACTTGATTAGTTTAAGGCGGGTGGGGAGAGAATATACATGAGTGATGAACACTACCCGCCGAAGTGTCTGGGTCCAGCGTAGACCTCTTATAGAAATGCTCACAGCTTGATACAGACTCAATACAAAATTCTAATAGCCAGGGCTGCAGTAATCGCCCTTCTCAGGAAGAGCAATTAGCGTCCATTATTACAGCAATGGATTTCCATGCAGACATCGAAACTGACAATGTCTACACTGAAACTGACAAAGACCATGCGGAAATTAATAAAAGCTGCGCTGGAACTGACAAAGACTGTATCGAAATTATCAACGATTCTGCAATGATTGCCAGAAACAGACTATGTTACAAAGGCAATAATCTCATCACTGACCTATTGTATCACAAGATGTTTAAAAGTTTCTTCACATGTGCTCCGGGTCGAGAGAAGACTCGCAGCTGACGACTGTGCTGTTGGTGTCTCTCTCTCCCCGGATCTCCAGTATTTCCTTGTGCAATAAACTCTGTCATTGAACCCCAATTCTAACTTCAAGACTGGTGATTTTACCCACATCACTGGGAACATTAAAATGAGTCACAAACAGCAAGGAAGGCATCAAGTCAATCACTCACAAACGTCCCTTTTAAAGAAGCTCTATAAAATAATTTAGATTCAAATGCATTCAAATTAACAGGACACACAAAACAAAAATAGAATTAGGAGGTAGCATCACCTTCAAGACAGATAGTAAGGGCAACATGAATCCTACTGTTGCTCTGGGGTGGAGGAAGGGATAAGGGAAACATTGTGGTAAATGAGTCAGAAATGATCATGGGAAGGGGTTTGCCTGGTAAAGGAAGGAGCAAGAAACAGGAGATTCACTGGTGTGGAAGGTGACATTGGTAGAACAGATGTGACACAGTAGACAGAAATTGAAAAAAATGGAAAATAATGTCCACAGGAACCAATGCAATTAGAGTATCTGTGGAAATCAGCGAACTTATAGAAGATATTGGTTGACAGCTCATCTTGAGATAAAGAAGGCAAAAGGAGGAAAGGGAAACATTGAAGACAGACCACATCAAACAGGGCAGGATGGATGCAAACCACAAGCAAAGTTGACAAAATCTTCTAGTTTGGGGTGACAGCAGAAAGCAGCACTAACAGTCAGTGAAATAGTGGAGATAGAGGTAAGGGAGAGGATCGAAGTAGCATTGGGAGAAAGAACATTCCACAATCAAGTGACTAGTCAAGGGTCTGCCAGAAGAAGTATAATGTTAGTATGTGAAATTATCCAATTTGGTAAAGAAAATGGAAAACCACTAGTTCTGAAAAGATGAGTGAGTAAATACTGAAATCCAAAGGGAATTGGATGCCTTTTTACATTAAGCATAAGGTTGACACATGGGCAGAGCAAGCAATCAGAAAAACAACTGATATTAGTCAGCCTTCGCTGCAAGGAGTTGGCAGTATAACAATAAGAAAATCTTGTTGCAATTATACAGGGCTATGATGAGAATGCACCATGTGCAGTATTAGACTCTTTACTCAAGCAAGGATAGCTTTGCTTTAGAGAGATTGAAACAAATGTTTAAACTGATTCTTGAGATGAGAGGGCTGTCTTAGAGACTAGAGTTCTAGGATGATTAGAAGAATTTGAATCTGTTTAATTTAATCTTGTTCAATTATTGGTTATAACTTGTATTCGGATTGAGATAATAAGCAAAGATACGAAAACAGTTAATTTTATTTAATTAGCTTTGAATTGTAAAAAAGATGGAAGGTCAGGTGATGTGTTGGCCCTGCATGATGTGGGAGCTAGAGGACCCCATTGTGGTTCCCAGTGACCGTGTCTACAGTAAATACTGGTTGCTTGAGGAACTTCGGCTCAGAGTCAATGAGCTGGAGTCTGAGGTTCAAACATTGTGACATACCTGAGAGGAGGAAGAGTTATCTGGATGGTCTATTGCAGGAAACTGTTACACCCCTTAGACTAACAGACTCAAATTCATCCAGTGATCGGTTGGGGGGGGGGGGGGGGGGGGTGAGGGGGAAAGAGGTTGGCTGTGAGTGAGGCAGGTAGAGTTACAGGAGTCTCAGACCTCATCCAATGGTTCAAGACTCGTGCTCCATGTGGACTGCAGGGAGGATGAGCCAACTGACCAGACCACCATGATGCAGGGAGCCATTCAAGTGTTTGAGAGGGGGGTGGTGGGGGGGGGTGGGTGGAGAGAAGAGTAGAGAAATATTGTTATAATTGGGAATAATATATTTAGGGACACAGACCAGGATTGCAAGTCCCAAAGGTTGTGTTTCCTATCTGGTGCTCAGGTTTGGGATATCTCACCTGGTCTGCTGAACTTGGAGTGGGAGAGTAAAGATCCAATGGTCATGGTCCACTTAGGTACCAACAACATAGCAGAACTTCTGCCCTGGTTTTATATAAGAGAGTTAGCTCAGAGTTAAATTAAAAAGCAGAACCAAAAAAGATGATAATTTCTAGATTACCATCTCAGCCACAAGCTAATCAGCACAGCATGGCTTAAAGATTGGTGTGGGAGTAATGGGTTTGAATTCATGGGGCATTGGCACCAGCATTGAGGAAGAAGGGACGTGTTCTGATGGGTCATTCTTCAGCTAGTCGTGCTGGGACCAGAGTCCGAGTGAATCACATAATTAGGACTGTAGACAGGGTTTTAATCTAAATAGATGGGGGAGGAGGGATCAATTATAGGAGATATTAGAAAACCCAAATTAAAGGAGGTGGTAAGAGTTCAGGTTAGTGATGTGGTAGATAGTTACCAGACAAAAAAAAAAAGGCGAGGAACAGAAGAGCTGAATATCTTTATGTACCAAGGAATTATAACAAAGTATTTGAAATAAAGTGGATGAACTAATCGCACAGATAGATGCAAATAGGTACAATATAATTGGGATTACAGAGACGTGGGTGCAGGGTGACCAGGAATCGGGAACTAAATGTCCCAGAATATTCACTATTTAGGAAGGACAGGCAAAAAGGAAAAAGGTGGAGGAGTGGCATTGCTGGTTAAAAAGGAAATTAACACAAGAGTGAGAAAGAATATTAAGCTCTGACAATGTGGAGGCTGTATGGGTTGAGATGAGAAATACCTAGAAGCAAAAGACATTAGTGAGTGTCATATATAAACCCCCAAATTGCAGTGCTAATGTTTGGAATTGCATTGAACAAGAAATTAGAGATGCATGCGATAAGGGAATAATTGGTGATCATGGATGATTTTAATCTGCACACGGTTTGGGCAGATCAAACTAGTCACAATGCCGTAGACATGGTATTCTTGGAGTGTATACGGGATGGTTTTCTTGACCAATAGGTGGAGGAACCAACTAGAGAGCAGGACATCTTAGACTGGGTACTGTGTAATGAGAGTGAAATCATTGGCAATCTAGCTGTGTTAGACTACTTGGGGATGAGCGATCATAATGTGATAGAATTTATTATCAAGTTGGAGAGTGAGATAGTTGTTTTTGAGACTAGGTATTGAATCTTAATAAAGGAAACTATGAAGATGTGTGATTGGGGAGAGCTACTTAAAGGAATAACAGTGGATAGGCAATGGCAAATATTCAAGGAACATGGGGGAACTGCAACAACTGTTTAATCCTGTTCGACATAAAAGCAAAATAGGTAAGAGGCCAGTCCATGGGTTACAAACAAAATTAGAGTTTGTATCTGATCCAAGGAAGAAGCATACAGATTGGCAAAAAAAAAGTAACAGGTCTGAGGATTGGGAGCAAATTAAAACTCAGCAAAGGAGGACCAAGGAATTGTTTAAGAAGGGGAAAATACACTATAAAAGTAAGCTTGCACAGAACATAAAGACGGATATAAAGTTTCAATAGGTACATGAAGAGAATGAGATTAGTGAAGACAAATGAGGGCCCCCTGCAGACAGAAACGGGGGAATTTATAATAGGGGACAAAGAAATGGTTGAACAACTGAATACATACTTTGGTTCTGTCTTCACAAAAGAAGACACAAATCAGATACCAGAAATGTTGAAGAATGCAAGCTTTAGTGAGAGGGAAGTACTGAGGGAGATCAGTATGAGTAGAGGAATGGTGCTGGGAAAATTGAAGGGATTGAAGGTGGATAAATCCATAGGGTCTAATAATCTACATCCTAAAGTACTTAAAGTAGTGGCTCGAGGAGAGTTTCTGCAGATTGCAGCTAATGTTACTTCAATATTTAAAAAAAAAGGTAGAGAGAAACCGGGGAATTATAGACTGGTAAGCCTAAAATCATTAGTGGGGAAAATTCTTGAATCCATTATCAAGGATTTTATTGTGGAGTATTTAGAAAGCAGTGACAGAATCAGAAAGACTTGGCATGGATTTATGTAGGGAAATCATGCTTGACAAATCTGTTGGAATTCTGTGAAGATGTAATTAGTAGAGTTGATAAAGGGGGGGGGCAGTCAATGTGGTATATTTGGACTTTCAGAAAGATTTTGACATAGTGACGCCTAAGCGATTATTGCACACAAATTAAGTGCGTGGGATTGGGGGAAGGGTACTGAGATGAAGAGAAAACTGGTTAGCAGAGAGGAAACAAAGAGTAGGAATTGATAGGTCCTATCAAATTGGCAGGCAGTAACTAATGGGGTGCCACAGGGATCGTTGCTAGGACAACAGCTATTCACAATATTGATTTGGATGAGGGAACAAAAATGTGACATCTCAAAGTTTGCAGATGATACTATGACACGGATGGGGAGATCCTTCAACATGAACTAGATGGGTTGGGCGAGCGGGTAAATCAATGGCAGATGCAATATAATTTGGATAAATGTGAGGCTTTTCACTGTGGAGGCAAAAAGGCAGCAGCAGATAACTACCTGAAATGATTGTAAATTGGGAGAGGGGAGTGTGCAGCAGGACCTGGGTGTCCGTGTGCACCAGATGCTAAAGGTAGGCATGCAGGTGCAGCAGGCAGCAAATTGTATATTGACCTTCATTGGGAGAGGTTTCGAGTACAGGGGCAGGGATGTACCTTTGCAGTTATACAGGGTCTTGGTGAGGCCACATCTAAAATATTGCGTGCAGTTTTGGTCTACTTTTCTGAGGAAGGATGGTCTTGCTCTCAAGGGAATGCAGCAAAGGTTTACCAGGCTGATTTTGGGGATGGTGAGACTCACGTATGAGGAGAGATTGACTAGATTAGGATTGTTTTTGCTGGAGTTCAGACAAATGGAGATCTCAGAGACAAATAAAATTTGATCAGGATTTTAAGAAGTAGTTGATGCCAAAATATTGAAAGTATTCAAGAGGCAGTTACACACAGCACTTGGGGCTCCTATCTTCTATATTATGTACATTAATCTTTTTTTAAAAAGTTGCAACAAGACATTGCTCAGAGCTGACAGCAGTTACAAGGCGGAGACTCAGGAACCGGTAAGGGCTAGAGATCTAGTGCAGTGTGGTTTTCAGACCTAGTCATACAGGAAATTTCCTTGGAGCCGGGAACAGTCGAAGGCCAGAGATTCAGGAACCACTAAGGGGCTAAACAGCTTCTGATGAGAGGAAGGGCAAGATCCCAGAATGATGTCATCGACAAGCCAGAAAGTGATTAGCTATTTGATGGGTGAGTATAACTCTAACTTTATATTCTAATTAAATAACCTACCAGTTAACTGTTACTGTGTGTTAGTGATAATTCTTTTTTTTTAAAGTAGGTAATTTTTGGGTTCAAGCAGCACGCTCCACCCGAACATGTGGGAGTTCTTGGATGCTGATTGCATCGATGAGCAACATAAGGTGGTGCTGTCAGTACCGCCAACTCGGGTGCTGGGCTATGGAGCATGAGCGAGGTCTGGAGGCACTGAGGAGCATCCAAAAGAATGACAGTTAGGTTGATAGCATGTAAAGGTGGTGGTCACCACACAGAATAAAAGGATGCAGGAGGATAGGGAATGGGTGACCATTGCATTCAATAATAACACGAGGCAAGTAGTGTAGTAGTCCCTTAAGGCCATCCCAATAGCCAGTTTGTACTGTGTTGAGTTCTAGCGATGGTGATAATACTCAGGGAATTGAAGCCAAAGCAAAACCCACAGCACTGCGAGTTGCTCAGCTGCACAGAGGGGACAGAAAAAGGCAGTTAGGAGCTACAGTGATAGGAGACTAAATCCTCAGGGAAGCAGAGGTGCTTCTGCAGCCGCTCTAATGACAACAGGATAGTGTGGTGCCTCTTGGGTGCAAGGGTCCCTGCAGTTTAATGAGTAGCTGCAGGGCATTTGGGGGAAGAGAGAACGAGCTACTAGTTGTGGTACACTTTGGTACCAACAATATACATAAGAAGAGGGATGAAGTCCTGAAGGTTTAGGGACTTAAGAGCCAGATTGCTACCTTTGAGGTCCTGGCTTTCATTCTCCAGATTATTAGCCTCACTAATACATGGCAGAGGTAAGAATTGGCAATTGGACAATTTAATAAATGACTGAGAAGGGAAAGCTTTAGATTTCTAAATAAGTGGGACAGTTTCTGGGGAAGGTGGAACCTGTTCAAGAGTGGTCTTCACCCAAATAGTTACAGGACCAATATTCTTGCAGATAGTTTTGCTAGCACTGTGGGATGGACTTGAAATTCGTTTGGCAGGAGGATCGGAATCTAAGGGGAAGATATGAGTTAGCTAGAGTGAGTGAGCGCTTCAGGAAAAAGCAAATCAAGACAGTAAATAAAAATCAGGAAGCAGCTGTGCAGTGTAGCACAAAGATGACTGGAAACCATACCATGGCAGAAGAAGTGAGAATGTTTGAAAACAAAGGTTTTTCTGGTGGAGGTGTTAGGATACAATAAAAAAAAGGTATCAAAACTAGTATTCAGCATTTTACCTGAATGTTCACAGCATCCAAACCATTTGATAGCACAAATCATTGCAAATGGGTCTGATTTGCTGGCCATTAGAGACATGGCTGCAGTGCAGTTACAACTAGGAGTTAAATATCCAGGGGCATCAGACTATGTGGAAAGACAGACAGGAAGGATAGAGAGGTAATGGGTGGCACGGTGGCACTGTGGTTAGCACTGCTGCCTCACAGCGCCAAAGACCCGGGTTCAATTCCCGCCTCAGGCTCTCTGTGTGGAGTTTGCACATTCTCCCAGTGTCTGCGTGGGTTTCCTCCGGGTGCTCCGGTTTCCTCCCACAATCCAAAAATGTGCAGGTTAGGTGAATTGGCCATGCTAAATTGCCCGTAGAGTTAGGTGAAGGGGTAAATGTAGGAGTATGGGTCTGGGTGGTATACGCTTCGGCGGGTCGGTGTGGACTTGTTGGGCCGAAGGGTCTGTTTCCACACTAAGTAATCTAATCTAATCTAGTGTTGCTCTAATATTTAATAGTGGCAGTGAGAGATGATATAGAGAAAAAGGTCGAATCAAATGTGGATGGAAATTAGAAATAGTAAGGTGACAAAGTCAATGATAGATGCAGTCTATAGGCACCCAAATAGCATCATTTTGGTGGGGTGGGCAATAAACAAAGAAATAATCAATCAATGCATGTAGAAATGGTACGACAATTAGATTGATTGTCAATCAATCTACATATTGATTGGTCAAACCAAGTTGGTCAAGGCAGCCATAAGGAGTTGTTTATAGAGTGTATCGGCAATGGTTTCCTCAAACAGTATGCAATGAAACCTACAATGGGAGCATGCTATCCTTGATCGGGTCCTGTGTAATGAGACAGGAATAAGTAATGATCTCATGATTACGGATCCTCTCAGTAGGAGCAATCACAGTGTGACTGAATTTAAAATATTGATGGATGGTGAGAAGTAAGATCAAGTACCAGTGTCTTGTGCTTAAACAAAGGAGACAACGTAGGGAGGAGTTGGCTATGATAGACTGGGAGCAAAAAGATCATATGGTGGGACAATTGAGGAACAGCGGAGGACTGCCAAAGTGATTTGTCAAAGTGATTTTTCACAGTGCTCAGCAAAAGGAAATACTAGTGAGAGGGAATAATTGTAGGGAAAAGGAAAATCAGTCATGGATAATGAAGAAAATAAAGGACGGTATCAAACTGAAAAGCAAATGCATACAAACTGGCAGAGATTAGGGGGAAACTAGGGGATTGGGAAATATTTCAAGGTCAACAGAAAGCCACAGAAAAAAGCTATAAAGAAAAGTAAGATGGATTATGAGAGCAAACTAGCTTAGAATATAAAAACAGATAGCAAAAGTTCCTATAAATATATAAAATGAAAAAAAGTGGCTAAGGTAAACATTGATCCCTTAGAGGATGAGAAGGGGGATTTAAACTGGGAAATAAGGCATTGGCCAAGGTATTAAAACAAATATTGTGTGTCCGTCTTCACAGTGGAAGTGTAACATGCCAATAATTGATGACAAACTAGAAACTATTATCACCACTAAAAAGGCATCATTGGGCAAGCTAATGGAGCTAAAGGCAGATGTCTCCTGGCCTTGATGGAATGCATCCCAGGGTACTAATAGAAATGATAGGGGAACTAGCAGATACACTCCTGGTAAGGTACCAAAATTAGGCGGACTGGAGGGCAGGTCTGGTCAATCGGAAAACAACAAATGCGATGTCATTGTTTACGAAAGGAGGTAGAACAAAAGGCAGGTAACTATAGGCCCCTGAGCTTAACTTGTTGAATCTATAATCAGAAAAAATAGTAAGAGATAGAGATAGAAACTGCCCCATTGAACAGGCACAGCATTGGTTCACGAAAGGCAGGTCATATTTCACTAATTTACTGGAATTATTTGAGGAAATTATGCTCACGGTGGACAATGGGGAACCGGTGGATGGAGCACTTTTGGATTTCCAGAAGGCATTCAACAAAGGTGCCACACAAAAGGCTGCTGCATAAGATAAAGGTGCACGGCAGTATGGTTAATGTGTTTGCTTTCTCTTAGTTAATCAATCTACTATCCATGCAAAGAGTGGGGATAAATAGGTGTTTTTGTGGGCGGCACAGTGGTTAGCACTGCTGCCTCACAGCGCCAGAGACCTGGGTTCAATTCCCGCCTCAGGCGACTCTCTGTGCGGAATTTGTACATTCTCCCGTGTCTGTGTGGGTTTCCTCCAGGTGCTCCGGTTTCCTCCCACAATCCAAAAATGTGTAGGTTGGGCGAATTGGCCATGCTAAATTGTCCATAGAGTTAGGTGAAGGGGTAAATGTAGGGGAATGGGTCCAGGTGGGTTGCGCTTTGGCGGGTTGGTGTGGACTTGTTGGGCCGAAGGGCCTGTTTCCACACTAAGTAATCTCATCTAATCTTTATTGGTTGATGATCATTGGCTAGTGATGTGCCTCAGGGATCAGTGTTGGGACCCCAATTGTTTGCAATTAACATAAATGATTTAGATTTGGGAACGAAGTATAGTGTTCGCAGATGACACCAAAATGAGTGTGAGAGCAAAGTAATATAGATAGGTTAAGTGAGTGGGCAAGGGACTGGTACATGTTGGTAAATGTGAGGTCATCAATTTTGGTAGGAATTACAGCAAAATGGACTATTATTTAAATGGTGAAAAATTGTAGCATGCTGCTGTACAGAAGGACTTGGGTGTCCTTGTGCATGAATCACAAAATGTTGGTTTCCAAGTACAGCAGGTAATTAGGACAGCAATTGGAATATTGTCAGTCATTGCTAGGGGAATGGACGTTAAAAATAGTGAGGTTATGCTGCAGCTGTATAGGATGCGGGTGAGGCCACACCTGGGAGTATGGTATACAGTTTTGGTCTCCTCGCTCAAGTAAGCATGTACTAGCACCAGAAGGGTGCAGAGGTCGTATATTAGATTGATTCCAGAAATGAGAAAGATGCTTTATGAGGACAGATTAAATAGACTGGGACTGTACTCACTGGAATTTAGAAGGATGAGGTGGGAATCTTATAGAAACGCAAAAAATTATGAAGGAAACAGACGGAATGGCTGTTTCTACAGGAAGGTGAAACTGGAACAAGGAGACATAGCCTCAAAATAAAGGGGGAGCAGATTTAGGTCTGAGTTGAGCAGGAACTTCTTCACCCAAACGGTTGTGAATCTGTGGAATTCCCTGCCCACTGAAGTAGTTGAAGCCACCTCGGTGAATGTTTTTAAGGCAAAGACAGATTTTTGAACAGTAAAGGAATGAAGGGTGACTTGGAGCAAGTGGGTAAGTGGAGCTGAGTCCACAAAAAGATCAGCCATGATTTTACTGAATGGTGGAAAAGGTTGGATGGGTCAGATGGCCTACTCCTGCTCCTATTTCTTATGTTCTTAAACCTTTTGAATTCTCTCATATGAGCTATGGAGATGCGCATTACTGAGTGTATTCAGACTGAAATTGAGATACATTTGGCTATGAAGTGAATAGATGGATTAAAACAGTACCTTTTCAATTCCACATTTGACACATACAAGGCACATTTCTTCTTATATTCCAGGCATTTCACAGATGCAAGTGTTTTCTTGTTGATCCACATAATCAGTTTCCAGGACAAGAGTTTTATCAAGATTATATAAAATGAGGTGTGCCAACACAGTGGTAGATACTCTGGTGACTGACAGATTTGGTTTGGTGAAGCAAGCTGGCATTTAAAAAAGTCTTACTTCCCATAACTGAAAACCTTCACCATAGCAAACATTTGTACATCGACAAAAAAAAATTAAACATGCAAAAGAAATGTCATCAGCAAAAGATCGAGATAACCAAGGTTAAATACTCAGTGAAAAATACACAATGTGCTTCAGAAGACAGAAATCTGAAATTAAAATAAAATACTGAAAAACACTGAACAGAAAAGGCAGTGTCTATGAAGAGAAGTTTCATAACAGTGACCAGCTACGGCATTTTACAGAATTTTTAAAATATAAATCACTTTCAAAACCATGTAAAACTACATTTTCTTAGTCATAACTCTTGTCACATATTTCCAAAATAAGAATTAAATGAAGTAAACAAATTTATCAATTACCGTTGATGCTCTTCTTATTCTCCTGTTAGGTTTTCCCAAAGCCTCAATAATTTCTAGGGCATACAGGAGTTTATGAGGACTTTTTAGTCGAAGTAAATCTTTCCAACAAAGTACATCACTGCCCTATGACAGAAACATATTTGAAGAACGATGTTCAAAACTACAAAAATATCTAACCATACACAAAATAAAAATGTCAGCAAAGAGGATTGAATAATTTCAGCTTTCCGGTCTGAACTGGTTTGCAATTTTAAAAGATAGGCACGAAACAATACAATTCAAACAATCTCACATATTGAGTCATAGAGATGTACAGCATGGAAACAGACCCTTCGGTCCAACCCGTCCATGCCGACCAGGTATCCCAACCCAATCTAGTCCCACCTGCCAGCACCCGGCCCATATCCCTCCAAACCCTTCCTATTCATATACCCATCCAGATGCCTCTTCAATGTTGCAATTGAACCAGCCTCCACCACATCCTCTGGGAGCTCATTCCATACACGTACCACCCTCTGCGTGAAAAAGTTGCCCCTTAGGTCTCTTTTATATCTTTCCCCTCTCACCCTAACCCTATGCCCTCTAGTTCTGGACTCCGGAACCCCAGGGAAAAGACTTTGTCTATTTATCCTATTCATGCCCCTCAATTTCGTAAACCTCTAAGGTCACCCCTCAGCCTCCGACACTCCAGGGAAAACAACCCCAGCCTGATCAGCCTCTCTCTGTAGCTCAGATCCTCCAACCTTGTAAAGCTTTTCTGAACCCTTTCAAGTTTCACAACATCTTTCCGATAGGAAGGAGACCAGAATTGCACACAATATTCCAACAGTGGCCTAACCAATGTCCTGTACAGCCGCAACATGACCTCCCAACTCCTGTACTCAATACTCTGACCAATAAAGGCAAGCATACCAAACACCACCTTCACTATCCTATCTACCTGCGACCCCACTTTCAAGGAGCTATGAACCTGCACTCCAAGGTCCCTTTGTTCAGCAACACTCCCTCGGACCTTACCATTAAGTGTATAGGTCCTGCTAAGATTTGCTTTCCCAAAATGCAGCACCTCGCATTTAACTGAATTAAACTCCATCAGCCACTTCTCAGCCCATGGGCCTATCTGGTCCAAATCCTGTTGTAATCTGAGGTAACCTTCTTCACTGTCCACTACACCTCCAATTTTGATGTCATCTGCAAACTTACTAACTGTACCTCTTATGCTCGCATCCAAATTATTTATGTAAATGACAAAAGGTAGAGGACATAGTACCGATCCTTGTGGCACTCCACTGGTCATAGGTCTCCAGTCTGAAAAACAACCCTCCACCACCACCATCTGTCTTCTACATTTCAGCCAGTTCTGTATCCAAATGGCTAATTCTCCCTGTACTCCTGGAGATCTAACCTTGCTAATCAGTCTCCCATGAACAACCTTGTCGAACGCATTACTGAAGTCCATATAGATCACATCTACTACTCTGCCCTCATCAATCTTCTTTGTTACTTCTTCAAAAAACTTAATCAAGTTTGTGAGACATGATTTCCCACGCACAAAGCCATGTTGACTATCCCGAATCAGTCCTTGCCTTTCCAAATACATGTACATCCTGTCCCTCAGGATTCCCTCCAACAACTTGCCCACCACTGAGGTCAGGCTCACCGGTCTATAGTTCCCTGGCTTGTCCTTACCACCCTCCTTAAACAGTGGCTCCACGTTAGCCAACCTCCAGTCTTCCGGCATCTCACCTGTGACTATCGATGATACAAATATCTCAGCAAGAGGCCCAGCAATCACTTCTCTAACTTCCCACAGAGTTCTCGGGTACACCTGATCAGCTCCTGGGGATTTATCCACTTTTAACCGTTTCAAGACATCCAGCACTTCCTCCTCTGTAATCTGGACATTTTGCAAGATGTCACCATCTATTTCCCTACAGTCTATATCTTCCTTATCCCTTTCCACAGTAAATACTGATGCAAAATATTCATTTAGTATTGCCCCCATTTTCTGTGGCTCCACACAAAGGCCACCTTGCTGATCTTTGAGGGGCCCTTTTCTCTCCCTAGTTATCCTTTTGTCCTTAATATATTTGTAAAAACCCTTTGGATTCTCCTTAATTCTATTTGCCAAAGCTATCTCGTGTCCCCTTTTTGCCCTCCTGATTTCCCCTCTTAAGTATACTCCTACTTAGAGTGACTCTAAGGATTCACTCGATCTGTCCTTTCTATACCTGACATATGCTTCCTTCTTTTTCTTAACCAAACCTCAACTTCTTTAGTCATCCAGCCTTCCCTTTCACCCTGACAGGAATATACTTTCTCTGGATTCTTGTTATCTCATTTCTGAAGGCTTCCCATTTTCCAGCCGTCCCTTTACCTGCGAACATCTCCAATCAGCTTTTGAAAGTTCTTGCCTAATACAATCAAAATTGGCCTTTCTGCAATTTACAACTTCAACGTTTAGATCTGGTCTATCCTTTTCCATCATGATTTTAAAACGAATAAAATTATGGTCGCTGGCCCCAAAGTGCTCCCCCACAGACACCTCAGTCACCTGCCCTGCTTTATTTCCCAAGAGTAGGTCAGGTTTTGCACCTTCACTCATAGGTACATCCACATACTGAATCAGAAAATTGTCTGGTACACACTTAAAAAATTCCTCTCCATCTAAACCTTTAACACTATGGCAGTCCCAGTTGATGTTTGGAAAGTTAAAATCCCTTACCATAACCACTATACTATTCTTACAGATAGCTGAGATCTCCTCACAAATTTGTTTCTCAATTTCCCTCTGACTATTGGGGGGTCTATAATACAATTCCAATAAGGTGATCATCCCTTTCTTATTTCTCAGTTCCAACCAAATAACGTCCCTGGATGTATTTCCAGGAACATCCTCCCCCAGCACAGCTGTAATGCTATCCCGTATCAAGAGCGCCACTCCCCCTCCTCGTTTGCCTCCCTTTCTATCCTTTCTGTAGCATTTGTATCCTGGAACATTAAGCTGCCAGTCCTGCCCATCCCTGAGCCATGTTTTAGTAATTGCTATGATATCCCAGTCCCATGTTCCTAACCAGGCCCCGAGTTCATCTGCCTTCCCTGTTAGGCCCCTTACATTGAAATAAATGCAGTTTAATTTATTAGTCCTACCTTGTCCCTGACTGACTCACGGCTGTTCTCGGCTGTACCCGTCTCAGATCAATCTCTTTCCTCACTATCTCCCTGGGTCACACCTCCCCCCCCCCACCCCCCCCCCCCCCCTCCTTACTAGTTTAAATCCTCCCAAGCAGTTCTAGCAAATCTCCCTGCCAGTATATTAGTCCCCTTCCAATTTAGGTGCAATCCGTCCTTCTTGTACAGGTCACTTCTACCCCAAAACAGATTCCAATGATCCAGAAATGTGAATCCTTCTCCCATACACCAGCTCCTCAGCCATGCATTCATCTGCTCTATCCTCCTATTCCTGCCCTCACTAGCTGGTAGCACTGGGAGTAATCCAGATATTACTACCCTTGAGGGGGCCTCCTTTTTAAATTTCTGCCTAACTCTCTGTAATCTCCCTTCAGAGTCTCAACCTTTTCCCTTCCTATGTTGTTGGTTCCAATGTGGACAATGACCTCCTGCTGGCCCCTCTCCCCCGTGAGAACATTCTGCACCCTCTCGGAGACATCCCAGATCCTGGCACCAGAGAAACAACACACCATTCTGCTTCTTCTCTGCTGGCCACAGAAAGGTCTGTCCGTACCTCAGACTAGAGAGAATCCCTAACACGATCGATCTCTTGGAACTCGACGTATCCCTCGTTGCATTAGAGCCAGTCTCAATACCAGAAACTTGGCTGTTCGTACTACGTTCCCCTGAGAATCCATCACCCCCTACATTTTCCAAAACAGCATACCTGTTTGAAATGGGTATACCCACAAAAGACTCCTGCCCTAGCTGCCTACCTCTCTTACC